>NC_069499.1:1395289463-1395379463 GCF_027579735.1 Bombina bombina
ATACATTTACCAAGCATATTCAAACTGTTGAGACTATAACACACACACACAACAGAAATAAGTTCCAGCATTCTATAATTAGTGTGTAAAGCTTTAAAAGCACAAGACAAATGATATATGCTCTGTGCATGCCATTACAGCACTGCTATGGTGTAGCAATATGTACAGTGGTGGGTTTACACCCCGGGAGTGCTAACAAAGGTGATCAAAGTGCAATATAAAGAACACACCAAGGTACTGGTGGTGAACCCCCTTGTCTACCAATCACGTTTTCCTTTGTTTCTGTAAATTAACCCCATTTCTCTTTTATACTCTTAAGGTGTAGATGTCTTAAAGTAATGAGTAAGAATATAGTAACCTCCAGTACGCACTTGATTACAAAATTTATTAAAGGTATGAAATAAAGGATAAGGACCACGTCACTTCCTGCCTTCCTTATTCCCCCGCATTCTGCAGGACACACCCACATTAGGACTCCTATCATTCATTACTGTCCAGTGCCCTCCCTTGCTGCTTTGTGTAAGATCTGCACCCAAAGTCAGCCTTGGGCTATCAACACCACTTGTTGATAAATCCCTGCAATACAGAATTACCCCCCACCACCAGTAGTTTAGTCCTTTTCACACACCAGTCCCAATTTATGATCCACTGATATAGGCAGTATGGAGTGGTTGACACAAGCTATACCATATTTTATAGAAATCAACCATCATTATAAAATATCTTATACACTTTAGCTGATAATTTATATGTTATTCTACAGGATGAAGCACAGAGATAGTAATGCCCTTTCTAAATTTTAATTAAAACTGTAACAAGTTTAAAATAGGAAAGAGAAATATGTGTTATTAACACACACAAAATAAAGTGATCAAAGCTTTAAGAATGTTCTGACAAGTGAAGCATAAATATGATGAAAAATAGACACAATTAAAAAAGCATCTAGTTTAACCCTGTGGCTATCCGTAATGTAGATGTAATTTGCTTAGCCTTCCCATGAGTCCCATTAGATCTGGCATCCTCTGAGTGTTTCATGCTGTTAGGGATATATACAGGTTTAAAATACACTTCTTGGTAGGAATGAGCATCAGTCATTTATACTAACTTAAAGAAACTGAAAGCTTATATATAGGTGTCTGTACTAGAAGAAAGAAGTGGCCATATTTAATGGTTCCCATACTGTTACATAGCCTAAAACCACTGTCATGCTGGTGGCAAACCTAGCAAAGGCACAAGAAAGTAATATTATACAGAATGGGCTGTGATCACCTCATGCTGAGACAGGAAGCTAATGGTTTTGAATCAAGCAAGGTTTCACATTGTATGTAAGGCAGGGGCTAGCCATAGAAGGAATAGGGAATACAACTATATTGCCTGGTCAGTGCCTGTTCCATGCATATTTATTTTTATTATTTATGTTCCCTGCACAGCTGCTATTGTCTGATTTACATTATCTTTACATGTTGAATTCACCTGTGATAAATTGTATTGCAGTGTGTCTAACAGTGTCCCTCTATGTTAGGTTTTAGCAACTGGGCTCTTGTTATTCAAACAAGCGGTGGGGCAGTAACTGGTGCCCCAGATTGTGTGATACTATTGAAGGGGGTAGCCAGTGATGTGGTTGATTTGGAGCAAGGCACAGGTTGGCACAGGAGGCCGTGTTCAAGTGGGGAGCATCTCCAAGGCCCTTTTGTGCAGTCACAGCAACACAGACAATCTCTGATGGGAGCGTAACAAGCTAAACAGCTCCTTAGACAGGGCTCATTGAGCAAAGCCTTTCATTTAATTGGCTGCTGGGATGGGAGCCGCAATTTGCAAATGAATGGAGTGCATAGTTCCAAAATATATTTTATTAAGTCATTATTTCTCAAAACAAGGATGTGTATATGCATGCATACACATATATATATATATATATATATATACATGCATACACACACATTGTATATATATATATATATATATATATATATATATATATATATATATATATATATATATATATATATATATATATACACACACACACATATACTGTACATACAGTATACACATGTTCATAACAAACACACACTGTACATATAGTATACACATGTTCATCACACACACACTGTATATACAGTATACATATGTTCATCACAAACACACACACTGTATATACAGTATACACATGTTCATCACGCACATACTGTACATACAGTATACACATGTTCATCACAAACACATACTGTATATACACAGTATACACATGTTCATCACACACATACTGTACATACAGTATACACTTGTTCATCACACACACACACTGTATATACAGTATACATATGTTCATCACAAACACACATACTGTATATACTGTATACACATGTTCACACACACATACTGTATATACAGTATACACATGTTCATCACACACACATACTGTATACACATGTTCATCACACACACATACTGTATATACAGTATACACATGTTCATCACACACATACTGTACATACAGTATACACTTGTTCATCACACACATACTGTACATACAGTATACACTTGTTCATCACAAACACACACACTGTATATACAGTATACATATGTTCATCACAAACACACACACTGTATATACAGTATACATATGTTCATCACAAACACACACACACACATACTGTATATACTGTATACACATGTTCATCACACACACATACTGTATATACAGTATACACATGTTCACACACACATACTGTATATACAGTATACACATGTTCATCACATACACACACATACTGTATATACTGTATACATATGTTCATCACAAACACATACTGTACATACAGTATACACATGTTCATCACATACTGTACATACAGTATACATATGTTCATCACAAACACACACATATACTGTATACACTTGTTCATCACACACACTGTACATACAGTATACATTATGTTCATTACACACACATACTGTTTATACTGTATACACTTGTTCATCACAAACACACACACTGTACATACAGTATACACATGTTTATCACACACACTGTACATACAGTATACATATATTCACACACACACACTGTACATACAGCATACACATGTTCATCACACACACTGTACATACAGTATACATATGTTCATCACACACACACTGTACATACAGTATACACATGTTCATCACAAACACACACACTGTACATACAGTGTACATATGTTCATCACACACACACTGTACATACAGTATACATATGTTCATCACAAACACACACACTGTACATACAGTATACATATGTTCATCACACACACACACACACACACTGTACATACAGTATACACATGTTCATCACACACACTGTACATACAGTATACACATGTTAATCACACACACACACTGTACATACAGTATACACATGTTCATCACACACACACACTGCACATACAGTATATATATGTTCATCACAAACACACACACTGTACATACAGTATACATATGTTCATCACACACACACACACACACACACACTGTACATACAGTATACACATGTTCATCACACACACTGTACATACAGTATACATATGTTCATCACAAACACACACTGTACATAAAGTATACACATGTTCATCACAAACACATACTGTACATACAGTATACACTAGTTCATCACAAACACACACACTGTACATACAGTATACAAATGTTCATCACAAACACACACTCAAATAACAGCAATTTAAAAGTGTCATCTTGCTGGAAAATGATCTCATTCCTAGTGTATCTGGGTCAACGTGTGTATATCTATACGGAATAGCAGGAGGGTCTGCCTGTTTATTAAACAGGAGTCATTATGTGTTTGTGTGTGAAGGCTCACAACAAAATAAAGGTACAGTATAATAAAAACGTAATGAGGCTATTCAGCATTATCATATTTTATAGGTACTTAACAAAAATCCTACTTTATTTAGAGATTCTTATCTAAGAACTGCATGTCCCCCGCATGTCTCATACAAAGCAGCTGACTTGTGGGTACACATGTATATCAGCTGCTCTGTATGCTCTGCAGTATTTTATTTATTTTAAAATAAACTCTCAAACTTGTATTAAAATGACATCAAAGAGCCATAATCCTATTTCAGTGTTCTAAAATCATAAAGGGAGTTTCATATTTAAAAAAATCTGATTGAATTTTGTGTATGATTTGTTTTAAAATTAAACAGGATTTAGATACAAATTTAAAGGAACATAAAGGTGAACTGATAAACAGTAGTACATTTTTTATTCCATTACAAGCATTTTCCAATATACTTGTTTTTGCCATTTTTTTTTTTTTTTTTTTTTTTTTTTTTTTTAAATTGACAGTTTTTGGGATAGGAAAGTCAAAATGAAACTTGCATGATTGTGCTTTGTTCTCTTGGTATCCCTTGTTGAAAAAGAATATGTACATATCCTACACTAATGGGAGCTAGCAGCTGATTGGTGCTTGCACACATTTGTCTCGTGATTGGCTAACTTGATGAGTTAAGCTAGCTGCCACTAGTGCAATGCTGTTCCTTCTGCAAAGAATAACAAGAGAATGAAGCAAATTTGATAATAGAAGTAAATTGGAAAGTTGTTAAAAATTCTATGTTCTATCCAAATCATGAAAGAAAATGTTGGAGTTTCCTGTCCCTTTAAGTGCTTTTTTTATACACGATTTTCTAACCCTATGTCAGTAATCCGCAAGCATGCACATCTACCCATTGAAGATACTCTATGTGCTGGTGGCGGTGTGTCTGCATACTACAGTATTTGTGTATGTGCCTGTGGCATCAGTGTGCTTTAGAGTGTGGGTGTGAGTGACTGTGTATATCCGAGTGTCCCTGTCAGCCTGTGCCACCCACTCTGCTGTCACACTTCACTTCAGACTATGAGCTCTAAAGATCGAGCTATTAATAATTCAGCTCTGTACCCTTTTTTAGACAGGAAGCTGAAAGGGCAGGAGAGATTACATTTCTGGCTTTCACCTTTGGAGAATTGGTACCCTTTTACATTGATAAAGTAGCACCTGCTTCATTAGAAGACATTATTAATAAAATAAGATTAGCAGAAAAGCATATTTTGTTCTTAAAACCACTCAGTTTTCTTTCCATATTCCCAATTTCCCTAATCACACTCCTGAGAGTTTGCAACAACTTCCAGCCCCATCTCAACTAAATGGACATTGGGTGTTCAAATAATATGCAATTTGTCATCTTTAATAAAACCTGCATAAACAAAATCAATACTATTTTACAAATAAATTCATCTCAAAAGCCGTAACCATCGTGTACCAAAGAGGGATGCAGCAAATCTGTTGTACATAGACCACACATTGGTTGTAAAATTTGCTTGTCAATGTTTTTTATATTAACAGCTAGACTTGTACCTTAATATTGTTGGCACATTTGCCATTGAAAAGGGATAGAAATTTACTGCAAGTGAAAGGGTTAATTCAATGTACGCAAAAAAATGTACAATGACTATATTTACAAGCAGAGCTTTGGCCTTTTTCTCCTGTAGCCCTTGCTGAGAAAATCGTCATTACTGCCCTATGGAAGGTTTGCAAATTGGCGAGGGGGTTGCAGGCAAAAAGACGCAGCTGACTGATTGGTGGGGCGATCAGCTGCTAGCTCTGTATGTGACCCAGGAGTCAATGAGAACCATTATTCAATTTATCCTGCATATTAAAGGAACACCCTCGGGATAGGCTGCTGACTCCCCCTCTCTCCAGAGCGAGAAACATGCTGAATAATATTATGGTCTCAGTAGCATAAGACAGAACCTTTGTACACTGTTGGAATACAGAGTGCACCACAACACAACTGGGCTACAGATGTTTGGCTTTAATAGAAATTATCAAACAAAATCATTTGGGCCTTTATTTTTTGCACGCACATAAAAAATAAAATAACGGAAAAGAAAATCTTAATTTTTTTTCTCTCTTTTACCTTTTGAATTATTAATTTATACAGAATACGTAAGAACATCAAAAAGCACAAACTAAATCCTCCCAGTATATCTATAACCCTTAATATGACATGCTCTCTGCTCCCTAGTGAATGGCTCTACTCTGTCATTAGCACAAGTTCATCTAATCTGCATTTGTCAGATCCTAAGATGTTCTATTTCCTATTTTTACGGTTCGATCCCATGGAAACACAATATGTGACTGCAGTTTAGTCCCCTCCGCAAAACAAATACCAAGCTGTTGCTCCTAGATAAGTCCCACTTACCCTAGTGAACTAGCTATCAATAAGCTCCTGTATATATCAAACAATCACTGTGTAACATGTATATAGGACAGGGTTCTGAAATCCACATGTTCCCAGAACATACCCACCCTCATGTTATCAGACCCTCACAACTGAACAGACCCACCAATCACACTGTAAACCTAAATGCCACACAAATGACAAAAAGCTCAGAGTCTTGTGACGTGCTAAGAATATTGCGATAACTTTATGATAACATAATAACAAAATGCCAAAGGTGATCAAAGTGCTGTGTTTTCCAACTTTCATCTCCTGTTGATCAGCCTCACAAATCATATCCACTTATCCCCTGATCAGACTATTCAACCCAATTATTTTACCTGATTATCAAGTTATCCCCCCCAACCTTGTTTATTCCAAGGTATTAGAAACAGCCTTATCCTGTAGATCATACCCACCTTCGGTCAGAAAGAGACCCATCAGAGCCCAGAAAGCAGACTTGCCCACAGATCAAACCTATTTATCCCCATTGATTAGACTGCTTATCCCTGCAGATAAGACCACCACATGCCATAGATCAGACCCCCCCATATCATATGCTTCTATGCCACTGATCATACTCAACTCGAAACCAAGGTTAGACTTGCTTATCCACACACTCAAATAGTTACAGACCAATCCACATATCTCTCCCTAGATCGGCATTCTACCCTTGATCATACCCACTTATCCCTTATGAACAAATACCCTATGCTCCCAGACCAGATCACTCTATCCCTACAGATGAGGCCCATCTATCCTCCCAAATTAAACTTTATTTTCCACCCCAAATGATGATGTCCACCTCTCAACCCAGATCATGGTTGCATATTCCCAAATTTCTCTCTCTTTTTGACTTCATAGTGCAATGACCTTGCCTATACTTTTTATTCTGTTTTGTTTGCTATTCTCTATCTCCTATTAAACTTCTGTTTACTGCTAAAATATTTTATTTGCATTTCAATCCTTTTCTTCTGCTTCTAACATCTAAAACTACATTTATTTCCAAGCTTATCTATTTTTATATTTGTTCTTTCTTTTTAATCTCCCCCCTCCCTCCATTTGTTTGCTCTCGGCCTCTCTCATACCCCTCCCTAGAGTCTCGTTTTTATTGTGTGTTTTATTGCATGGTTTATGTTTCTCATTGTCTGGATTTAAAATCCCTATAATAATCTATAAAGACACATGCACACATACTGTGCCTTCACTCTTGGAGAATAGATTCAGTTTCTTAGTTTAATAAAAATCTAAAGATCCTTTAGCAACTTCCCATGACCTCTGTATAACGCTACTGCTTGAGGCTTTCCTGCAGAGGTAACGGTTTCCCAGCTACTGGTGCAAACTGCGACATCATAGGCATCTGCTTATACATTACACTTTCCCAGCTTTAATTAACTCATTACAGTAAAAGGATAGAAAAAATTATATCAATTTAAAATACATTAGAGTAACATTTCTAGAGGCATTTTTTTTATACTTTTGTAATAATGCCAAGGTGTATTCTGTTAATAAAAAAGTAATAATAAAATAACCCCAATTGTCTGGAAGTCTTATGGCTAGATTACAAGTGGCACCAATTTTTTTTTTGTGATCGTGAAAATTCTGCTAAAGTTAAGCTTTTTGCGCTAGTCGGGTTGCGCTGGTATTACAAGTAAAAAAAAACAACAACGTATATTTTTGCACTAGCGGTAACCTAACATGCATTTGCCCATATAAATTAATGGAGAAAAAAAAAGTAGAAACACCCCCCTAACACCCGAGATTGCGCAAACACCATTGCATTTTTGCATTCCCCAGAGGTCAATGAAGAAGAAAAAAATGGTGAAAAAAAAACTATCGCGCAAACAACATAACATATTTGAATTGGCAAATGTGAAATATTTACAGTAAATACATAGGTAAAATCTTATTAAACACGAATAGTGCATATATATGTTTTTATATCTGTTCATTTACTTAAAGGGATACTAACCCCTCATTTTATCTTTCATGATTCAGATAGAGCATGCAATTTTAAGCAACTTTCTAATTTACTCCTATTATCAATTTTTCTTTGTTCTCATGTTATCTTGATTCGAAAAAGCAGTAATAAAAGGTTAGGAGCCGGCCCATTTTTTAGTTCAGCACCTTGGTAGAGCTTGCTGATTGGTTTGCTACATTTAGCCACAAATCAGCAAGTGCTACCCATGTTCTGAACAAAAAATGGTCTGGCTCTAAAGCTTACAGTACTGCTTTTTCAAATCAAGATAGCATGAGAACAAAGAAAAATTGATAATAGGAGTAAATTAGAAAGGTACTTAAAATCTCATGCTCTATCTGAATCATGAAAGAAAAAAATTGGGTTTAGTATCCCTTTAATGGCAAAGGGCTCTAATGAACTTAAATATACTGTATATGTAAGTATATATATATATATATATATATATATATATATACATACAAATATATATATATATATATACACATATGTATATATGTCTGTCAATGCATTTATACACATATAAATAAATTATACATATCATATATATTGTACTCATATATAGACATATCCATATACATACAAATACATCTTTAGCAATGTATTTGTAAGTATCTCTATGTTAAAGCCCTTTGGTGGCTTTTTTTTCTAACACCTAAGATCTCATATCTTTTATTCCTTACAACTTTTGTGTGTAATATTTTTTTTTAAATAATTTTTATTAGACAGTGTTAATATGAGTGTTAGTATACTTTGTAATGTATTTTTGTTGTTTTTTTGTGCTACTTTTTTGTTTCAGAAAAAAGTTAACCACAGCTCTGAGATCGGGGCAAGGATTGAAGCGTAAATAGCACAATACCGATTTCACTCAACTTGTAAAATCAGCGCAAAGAAAATGGCTCGCGAAAACATATTGCTAGTGCAATACAGTTTGCACCTCACTTGTAATCTAGCTCTTAGCCGTTTTTTTTAAATATAAAAATTAATTAAAATCTATGAAAGATGTATGGAATACCCTTACTCATAGAATTTTCATAGTAAAAGCAATACTTTGCAGAATGTCATAATTCTTTAGCCAGATGTAGAGCTTTGCATAAAATAAGTTTATCTAAAGTAAACATTACGTGCTCTGATCAGCTAATTTTTTTACTACTGAACATTGCTTACTATGGCCCAGATTACAAGAGGAGCGCAAAAATATTAGCGCCATTGTGCGCTAACATTGCTCATATTACAGATTAGTGTTCGAGCAAGTCTTAGGGCACAATAACCTCTGCATGTCAGATAGAGTGGGTCTGTTAAATCCTTCACATAATATAGGGGTGCGCTGAAAAACGCATGTCAACCATCGCTCAAGCACTTATTCTATTGTGTGCCAAGCCAAAGCTGAGCTTAGCAAAACTTACTTTTAAACCATAGTTTTGTTTTGAAATCTAAGTTTTAAACACTGTATATATACATCACATAACCATTGAACCCTTTCCAGTCCAGCACCGGACCATATCTCTTTAAATCACTGCTAAAACTTTTTTTTCAATAATAAACATTTTTGATTTTACATTAAAATCTAATGTGGAAATATAAGTGGAAATACTTTATATGAATGTATTTTGTTATGCCTAATATTAGAGTTAACAATTTTCTTCAAGTCTCTAAAAGCGCTACATTTTCCAGAGCTATATTTTGTTGTGCTCAAGTCCAACCAGTGGAGGTTATAGAATTTAATATTTATGGTGCTAACTGGGAGCCTAACAAACGTGATGAAAAAGTAGAAAGACACAGCACATATAATATATGGGGCCCTTCACAGCTCAACGGAAGTGCTGCAGATGTGTTATGAGCTGCATACCACTACCCTCAGCACCCCCTTAGAACTCACCACTAGTTCCTCAATTAAAAGTATAGGGCACACTAAAAAAATGTCAGCCTCCTGAGTTTTTAATTTAGATTTTATTTTTAATAATTATACTTATACTAAATGTTACAAAAAAAAAAAAAAAAAAAAGACTTCCTCATTTGGTCTTTTTTAATCATAGTTTTAGGATTTAAAGGGCCATGATACCCACATTTTTTCTTTCATGATTTAGAAAGAGAATGCATTTTTAAACATCTTTCTAATTTACTTCTATTATCTAATTTGTTTTATTCTCTTGATATTCTTTGCTGAAAAGCATATCTAGATATGCTTAGTAGCGGCTGATTGGTTGCTGCACATAGAAGCCTCATGTGATTGGCTCACCCATGTGCATTGCTTTTTCTTCAAATAAGGATATCTAAATAATGAAGCAAAATAAATAATAGAAGTAAATTGTAATGTTTAAATTTGTATTTTCTATCTGAATCAGGAAAGAAAGATTTGGGGTTTAGTGGCCCTTTAATGAGCAATTTAAATCTTTATAACTATAACTGACAAAAAGCAGCTATGGAGAGTGCTTCCGTTGGCCTATAGATGGAGCAAGTGAGACCATTTAAAGTTTTCTGGTAGCTTTTTTTAATGTGCACAATATTATGTATTCTTAGTTTAAAGGTTCTTGAGAAACACTTAAACATATATACAAATTTCACTAGGTAAAATCTGCATGAGTTTGACGTTTAATTAAATCTGAAGGAAGTTATTCCATTTGGAATAAAAGGGATAGAAAGATCAAAACTGAAATGTGCAAGTGTTTTTACAATATACTTCCACTATCAAAAATGCTTCTAGTGTTTTTTTGAGTGGCATACACACATATGCTGTGAGTGTGCTGTGCATCAGCATTCAAACACCACACCGTATCTCTAAAATAACTTTTACTAGAAACATTTCTGCTAATGGAAGTATATTGCAAACATGCTTCTATTTAAAACTGAAAAGCATCCATTCACATTTTAATTTTGACATTTCTATTCCTTTAATCCCTTGCATCATATGGACATAGGTACTACTTTGCCCAGTGTACTGTTTTGACATAGTACCTACGTCCAGCATTGAGACATATGTTGCGGACAACGATCTTCAGTTGTTATCGAGTGAGAGGGAAAGAGGTAGGTGGGAGGAGCGGTAAGGGAAAGAGGTAGGTGGGAGAGGTAGGTGGGAGAGGTAGGTGAGAGGAGCAGGGAGGGAGGGTGGTGTTCCCTACACTACAGAATAAGGTTTTAAAGGGAGAGGGAGGGATGGGTCCCTACACTATGAAACAATATTGACTGAAGGGGGAGGAGGGATCCTACACTACAGAAAAAATATAAATAAAAAAATAAGACAGTAACAAACATGGTGGGGAGCAGTGGGAGGGTAAGGTTAGACAGAAGAGATCCCTACACTAACATAATAAATATTTTAAACAAAAAATAAAGTCCTAAACTGCTTACTGGCAGACTGTCTGCAAGTACCTAAGATGGTGGTGACCAGTGGGGGAGGGAAGAGAGCTGTTTGGGAGGGATCACAGGGTGGGAGGGTAATCTCTACACTACAGCAAATATTAGCCCAACAAGCTACAAGCTGATTAATCCTTTTACTGCTGGAAACTTCAGAAGTGGGGTGTGCAGCTGCAATTAGCGGCCATCTAATTGCCAAAAACCAATGGCAAAGTCATATATCCCTACTGTTTCTGAACAAAGGGGATCCCAGTAAACCTTTAACAACCATTTGTCTTATGACTGCAGTAGTTGTTTGTCCCTTTAACTTTTTCACAAATTTTGTGAAATTTACAGTCTACTCCAGAATTATTATTGTTTAAAAAGATAGATAATCTCTTTATTACCAATTCTCCAGTTTTGCATAACCAACAAGGTTATATTAATATACTTTTTGCCTCTGTGATTACCTTATATCTAAGCCTTTGCAGACTGCCCACTTATTTCAGTTCTTTTGACATTTTAGCAATACTATTCAGTAATATTCAGTACTGACTCCACTGTGTAAGCACAATGTTATCTTCATGTCAATCATGAACTAATCCCCTGTGCTAATCTAGCTGTGAAAAACTGTGAAATGCATTCAGATAAGAGGTGTCCTTCAAGGGCTTGGAAAGTAGCATATGAGCCTACCTAGGTTTAGCTTTTAAATAAGAATACTAAGAGAACAAAGCAAATCCGATGATTTTTTTTAGAAAGTTGTATATAATTGCATGCCCCATCTGAATCATGAAAGTTTAATTTTGACTAGACTGTCCGTTTAAAAATATTTTTTATATAATTGTATTTGGCGACCAAAAAGTGGCATCAAACATACCAAAATGGGCCTAGATCAATACCGTGGGTTGTCTACTTGTTTATTTTTTAAATTCCCAATAGCAAAGGGATTACATTTATCGTAGTAGGCTAAATAAGTTAGACTCTGCTAACTTTTACACTGGAGGTCTATATCTTATGAAAGAGCACTTTTTAAATATGTTTAAGTAATTCTGCATGAAACAAGATTAAGTTAAAACTGACTATTTTTAATTTTGACTCAAGAGAAAGAATGCTTGCTAGCTCAGAAGGATAGCTCCCACTATCCTATTGGTGAACAGCAACTAGTACACACGCAAAATAATCTTTGTTTTTCAAAAGAAAAAAATAACTAATCTGTAAAACTTTTTAAAAATCCCTGTTCTAGCTGGAACAAAATAAAAAAAAGTCTCCCTTTATTGAAAGGATATTTCTAGATAATCAAGGCTTCTGTATATCCAGCTATATTGCATATTCCTATAAAGAATTTCAGGTTATTAGCCACAAGTACTCATTAAAGGACCACTAAATACTGTACAATTGTATAATTAACAAGTGCATAATAGAAAGACAATGCAATAACACCTACTCTGATTTTCAAATAAGCAGATTTTTTTCTGGCAAATTAATTTTTTTATCCCATTTTCCAATCCCCTGTATCATGTGACAGACATCAGCCAATCACAGACTAGTATACGTATACCCTGTGAGATTGTGCACATGCTCAGTAGGAGCTTGTTCCCCAGAAAGTCTATATATAAAAAGACTGTGCAAAGTTTGATAATGGAAGTAAATTGGAAAGTGTCTAAAAACTGCATGCTCTTTCTGAATCATAAAATTTTAATTTGACTTGAGTGTCCCTTTAAAGAAGACTGAACCTTGGCTTCATTGTGTTTCAGAATCTCTGATTGCTCAGGAGTTGTAAGTATCACGTCTCAATGTTGAAAGTAGCGCTCTTTATTTACGATGAAACAAATATAAGAAATATATTGTTAAGCAAGAATGGTTTATTAGAGGCCTTTTCTGCTTCGTTTTGTATCTCACACACACACTTAACACGGTGTCTGATACCTACCTCCCTCTTCTTTTCCAGGCTATAAAAAGAGCTCATTAAATGTGACTAGTACTTTTATTGAATTCCTCTCCGCTTCCATTTCTCAGCCCTTCTAATTCCTGCCTGGCAGTTCACTGATCACAGTGATTCGCTGCACCCACATCCTCTGTGTAGCTCACTGCAGGAGCTATTGTTACTTTTTCTAGATATTTAATGAAAATTCAAGAATTCGGAGCCGAGTAAAAAAGGTTGAAATAAAGGAATGCAATAAAGTATTATGCAGAGAAGCAGGATCATCTTTCTTTAATGATATCCCAATGCGTTTTAGGTCAGATTATGCATGAAATGCGTCGGGCACAATGGAAATACATTTTATTTTAAGCTAGATGAGTGAATCACCATTGTTGACATGACTATATCTAATAGAGTCATTTACAGATCGCTAGGTGGAGTAACCATTCCTAATTTCCTATGGCACCGTTTCTATGTTTGACAAATTTTATATTTCTGGAACTAGAAATGTTGTGCTTAAAATGAAACATATATAGTGTTATGTATTCATCTTTTCATAAAAAAAAGTTTGATGCCTGATTCACATGGCATTATTGTTTTTTTAAATACATTTCAATCACGCATTTAAGAAGTAGAATTGAAATATTACATAAACATTAACATTTTCAATAAGGGTTTTTAATAACGATTTTTTAAAACAAACTCAGTTTATCAAAAGATAATAGCGACAATGCTCTAAGTTGCCTTTGTTTGGAGCTCACACACACACTATATATGACTTGGGAACAGTAAATTTGTTTATTTCTGTTATTTAAAAAAAAAAAAAAAAAAAAATTTAAATTATTTGACCTGCATGCAGTATGTAACCTGAGCAGAGGCATTGGCAGCGGAGCAGGGCAGTCATGCAGCAAATAGATGTATAACTGCATATTACAAGTTTATGTATGACACCATGAAAATTTGGAGTTGAAAAAGTAGGCGACTAGTAAATTTCAAGGGACCACTAGCACTGGGCAAATTTGTCAACCTGTATATATATATATATATATATATATATATATATGATAGAAATAAAAAAGATCAGCGCTAGAAGTTTATGAGTGTGCTGTTGGTCTTAATATATCTTCCCATCCACTACTGGAAAATATATGTATATGCAGGACCCTTGCTAGTTAAGCATCAAACAGTCTCATTCAGTCAAGTATGGCAAGTCTATGGATGTATATTGTTCATTAATATCCACAATGCTAGTTCCTGTGTGCTGTGGAGGAGTAGGCTGCTCGTCTGAGAGAAGAAGAAAGATCCCCCGCAGGGCAAGGTTCCTCTTAGTGATCTAGAAGAGTGTGAGACAAAACAAGCGCCCAGAGGCACACTTCGTGTAGTACGTTTAGATAAATAACTTATACTTTAACAGTTGGAAAAAATCCGCTCTCACCTGATTCAACCTCAGCTTATGAGGTATGTAATAAGCGCTTCTGTTTATATACTCAGGTCTCGTATCGCCCTCCTATAGGTCCTCAGGTCTCCAGTTCCTCCTTGGAGTCTGCAGAGTGTTCCTGGATCTCTGCAGCCTATATCTAGAAGGGGACTTGCATTCAATCTTGGACGATCACATGAAGAGGACCTCCTTGTTGCCGAAGACTGCCCCCCGCCGGAAGACTGCTCTGCACCTCCGGGAAGAAGATAGAATGTGACCCTGCGATAGAGGAAGATGGATCCGCCTGGATGAAGACTTTGCTCCGTCAGTAACTGCACGCCACCCAGCCCAGACGGAGCAAAGTCTTCATCCAGGCGGATCCATCTTCCTCTATCGCAGGGTCACATTCTATCTTCTTCCCGGAGGTGCAGAGCAGTCTTCCGGCGGGGGGCAGTCTTCGGCAACAAGGAGGTCCTCTTCATGTGATCGTCCAAGATTGAATGCAAGTCCCCTTCTAGATATAGGCTGCAGAGATCCAGGAACACTCTGCAGACTCCAAGGAGGAACTGGAGACCTGAGGACCTATAGGAGGGCGATACGAGACCTGAGTATATAAACAGAAGCGCTTATTACATACCTCATAAGCTGAGGTTGAATCAGGTGAGAGCGGATTTTTTCCAACTGTTAAAGTATAAGTTATTTATCTAAACGTACTACACGAAGTGTGCCTCTGGGCGCTTGTTTTGTCTCACACTCTTCTATATATATATATATATATATATATATATATATATATATATATATATATATATATATATAAATAACCCCTTAACGACCGCAACGTACCATGTACATCCCTGGTCGTTGAGGGTTTTCTTGAGTATAATAACGCGGGTATTGCCTTGAGGGGCGTGACTGCACAGTTTTACCTTCACTCCTTCCTGCTGGCCATTGGAAATAGTGTGGTCTTGTCGCTGGCGGTGAGACAGCGCTATTAAAAATTTAATTCCCATAGACAGAACAGCGACGTACATGGTGCGTCGCTGGTCCTAAAGGGGAAATATATATTACTAGTCAGTTGAGAAAGGAAACACCTTATTGTAGAAAACAAATACAATACTATTGGAATGTTGATCTAATGCCCTCTGATCTGGTGAAATGATATAAAAAGCCTAGTCAATACTGTTAGGTTCCACAAGAAATTTTCGCTTGAGAATTGTTTATCTAGCCATGCAGGTTTCTGGATGTGAAGAAGAGACACCTATATTACAATATAAGGTTTAAAAAAAGATTTTGCATGATTTCTCTTCATGCCGGTGAGTTTTTGCACATCAGGTCCTAAATCAAAAGGTTTAGATTAAATTTCAAGGGTTATGCAGTAAAATCCCTGTTTATGGCAATTACAGTAAATAAGAAATAAAGGGAACTACATTACAGAAAATTAGTAGAATTCGAAACACTTGCAGATATATAAGGGTCATAGCTTTTTGAGTGTAGTATCTATGTCTGGTCAAGTCATACAAATACACAATCAATCACACTTATTAATACAGCCAATCAGAATCTAAACACAGGGAGATAAACTCTGTTGCTACTGTTTTTCCTCCCGTACCTCCAGCTCTCTTTAAAGCGGTTTTCTTATTTTAACTCTACAAATGCTGGTTAGGGAAGTTCTAGGAGCTGCCATCTTGGAATTTATTATTCGTGTACTCTGTGACAACACATCACAGATCAGTGATGTTGTTTTCTTGACATGTTGTATCATGCACCTCAGTTTAGCGTGCACAATACAGAGCAGGAGATGTACGTTTTTTTTCAGAGACTGCATTTCCTGAGGGCTTTTTTTTTATATTTGTTAGTAACAAGTTAATCGAAGTGAAAGGTACAACTGTCAATAAGCCAGCAGCATCTCTGAAGCGTCAAAGTGCACTGCTGTCACAGGATGCAACAATACGTGCGTACCAAGATGGCAGCGCTCAGTATAAAGATGAAGAACTTTACAAAAGTTTAAAATAATACAACGGCTTTAAAAAGAGCTACTGAAGTTGTACTTAACAGTTAAATTTCCCTTTAACACACAAACATATATATACTTGTCCTACATTTGCTCTTCATTATCGTTGGCACATTAATGTGCAGTGGGTGAGCATGGGGGGGGGGGTACTGGCATCGTGGGAATCTTGAAGTCGCCCTTCTCTTTGGAAGAGGCATTATCTTCTGCTTATCAGGGATGTCTTGCTGTATTTTCCATCTGTGAGTCAGACATTAGCAGCATTAGGCAGTTGTGTTTGACTTGTCCTTTTATCACCTTCTAGTAGTTTTGAATCTGTCTGGTTGGCACACTTAGGCCTCTTTTGGTTGGGGTTGTAGAAGGCAGGACCCAGCTGATCATTTATATGGCTGAACACAGCAGTTACAATTATTCCTTTTTAATTTAACAAATCTGCAACTTAATCTGAAAATATGAGGAATACAATTATCTAATTTGTTTCCAAAAATGAATGCAGTCATCAGAATTAAAAAATGTAATAAAAAAAATGTGCTTACTCAGAAGAAAAAGCAAAGACCTCTTTATTTAAGCAAATTCCTTAGCACATTATATATCTATAACCAATAATAAATAATGCCAATGATTCAGTCAGCAGTAACTTTTTGCAATGTCTGTAAATAAGTCATATTGGAAAAAAAAACATTCTTTAACCCCATGGTTGCTGAAGAGGCTTGTATTCTGTTTAAATCCCTGACTGTATGACTGTTGGTTGCTAACTTTAATCAATCTGCTCCATAGTCTGCCTTAAATTATCTGCACACTTTTTTCCCAGTTAATGGACCTAGATTAGCCTTGCAGATCTCAATGCCGGGAAGCCGCTTATCACCTTATACTTAGGCTGAGAGCAGCACCTTTTCTGTACCCCTATGAACAAGCCTGTAGCTCAGTGGGATTAAATGGATTAATTCATCACATGTTCTGCCAACTCTCATAAAAGCCTGATAACCTACAAAGCTGAGGCGGGCGTGGGAGAGGATTTTGGGGGCAGCCTACAGTTCCTGGATGATGGGGCGACATAACCACAAATTATGAGTCTGTTAAATAGGAAACAACATTCCAAAAAAAAAAAGAAACAACTGTGTCTATTCACTAAGGTGAGAAATTTCTCCAATTCATTTTTATTCTAGGCAGCGTCTTTATTGTGGCGTAGAAAGATCTTACACCCATTAATTAGCCGCTACGACAAAAATAACATAGGGGTGTCGGTGTGTTCACGATGGATGCTCAGTGATTGGGGTATTAACTGATGGGAGTAAAAAAAAATAAAGTTTTGTCCGTTTTCATTTTCCCCTTCATATCTAATAATGGTTTCATAAAAAAACAGATTACTAGCATAGTAACAACACTTATCTATAAATAACCAGCAGCAAAACTTTTAATATATATTGATAGAAGATCCTCAATCTCTGTGTTTTTAATAGCAGATTATTCATAAAATGTTATTGTAGATGTACTAATTTCTGTTATTGATCTAATAATCCCCCCCCCCCTCCCCGCTGCTTTGTTTTCTCAAGGTCTCATTTCAAACTCTTAGCCAATAAACATTCTAGCCATACAGCTCGCAAAAAAACCTAAAACAAAACACAGTGTTGCAGAGCCCTGAGATCTGAGCGTATGAGTAGTTATGCAATGCCATGTTTTTTTGTTAAAGGGATATGAAACTCAATTTAACTTTTGTGATTCAGAGTGTACCACTTTAAAAAAGTTTCCAATTGACTTCTGTTATCAAATTTGCTTTGTCCCCATGATATTCTGCGTTCAAGAAATACCTAGGTAGGTGTCTGTAGCACTACATGACAGGAAATAGTGCTGCCATCTAGTGCTCTTGCAAATGGATAACATTCTTGCAAAACTGCTGCCATATAGTGCTCCAGAAATGGGCAGGCTTCTAAGCATGAATCCCTACCTTTCAACAAAAGATAACAAGAGGCTGGGGCCTGAGCGTTTGCTGAGTATTCCATCTCTCTAAGTGACCATCTTTAAGTGACAGCGCTGAGAATTAGACAAGAATTGAACAAGATTTGAGGAAGATTTGAGGCAAGCAAAATATTTTAATTTGAATAATCTTTTGCACTTAACATTCTGCTATGTTTTCAGGGCTGCTTTTTCTTTTATCAGTCTCATGTCTATTCCACAAGCAGGCTCAGCTGCTCATGCCTTACCCTTCTCCACATGCAGTTTATATAGGCCCCTCTCTCCTTTCCTCACCTTAGCTCTCACAAACTACTTTCTATTTTAAAATCTATGTCACTAAACTGCACCACCTCACAGAAATGCCCCCACTGCTATAAATCTCATTCTCACCTACTCTTACTTTTCATCTTGATGCTATTAGCATCAGGCGACATCTCTCCAAATCCTGGGCCCACCCTCATTCCCACCATTACCCAATCACGCACTCCATATAGAAACTTTAATAAAAGCAACACACATAACCTCATTTCCATCCAATGCATCCCACACGCATACACTCCTTTCACCTGCGCACTATGGAACTCTCGCTCTGTCTGCAACAAACTTACAGTCATTCATGACCTGTTTATATCAAATGCTCTCACCCTTTTAGCAATTATAGAAACCTGGCTATCTCCTTCTGACACTGTCTCCATTGCTGCTCTCACACACGGTGGTCTTCACTTTAGCCATACCCCGAGGCCAGGTGAGAAACGCGGCGGCGGTGTTGGCATCATGCTCTCCCCCTCCTGCACTTATCAATACCTACCTCCAATCCCATCTCTTTCCTTCTCCTCCTTTGAAGTCCACTGTATTCGCTTGTTCTCCCCCTCTCCCTCAAAGTGGCAGTCATCTATCGCCCTCCTGGACCAACCTCCCAATTCTTTGACAACTTCGCTGCCTGGCTTCCTCACTTTCTCTCTTCAAATATACCAACCCTAATTCTGGGGGACTTCAACATTCCCATTGACAACCCATCTGCCCCTGCTGCCTCTAAACTTCTTTCACTCACATCCTCCTTCGGTCTCTCACAATCCACCCTATTCCCGACTCACTGTGATGGACACTCCATCGACCTGGTATTTTCCTACCTCTGCTCTATATCTGACACCACCTGTCGCCCTTTTCCCATTTCAGACCATCACCTGGTCACCTATAATATTAATGCAACAGCTAAACCCACTTCTCCATGCCAACCCCGCACCTGTAGAAATACACATGCTGTGGATCCGCTCCAATTTTCAAACATCATTCAAAATCTCCTCCCTCACACCTCCACTATAACCTGCCCTGATCTCGCTACAGCCCACTACAACAAAACTCTCTCCTCTGCATTAAACACACTTGCCCCTCCCCAGCTGCGCAAAACACCACACCGTCAGTTACAGCCCTGGCATGCTCAGCAAACACACTATTTGCAAAAATGATCTCGTACTGCTGAGCGTGTCTGGAGGAAAACTCACTCTGAACCCAATTTCATACACTATAAGTTTATTCTTCGTTCATACACTTCCGCCATTCACTTAGCCAAGCAAACTTACTTCTCTTCTCTCATAGCTACGCTTTCCTCAAACCCTAAACGACTCTTCTCCACCTTTAACTCTCTCCTCTACCCACCTGCTCCACCACCCCCACCAGTCTTTAGTTCTCAAGACCTGGCAGACTACTACTTAAACAAAACACGTACAATCCGAAGCAACATCCCAACACCAACCTGCAATATTCCAACAACAGGCCCAATTACTCCCTCTGCCACCCTCTGTATCTTCCATCCAGCCACTGAGAATGAAGTTTCTTCCTTACTATCTTCCTCACGCCTCACTACCTGCCCACTCAACCCTATCCCTTCCCATCTAATACCCTCCCTGTCTTCCACCCTCACTCCTGCTCTTACCCACATCTTCAACCTATCTCTCTCTACCAGCTCATTCCCATCTTCTTTCAAACAAGCAAAAGTCACTCTCATACTCAAAAAACCCTCCCTCGATCCTAATTCTCCAGAAAGCTACCGCCCCATATCACTGCTTCCACTAACATCAAAACTCCTTTAAAAACTAGTTTACAATCGCCTAAGCCACTTCCTGTCCGCCAACTCCTTGCTTGACCCACTGTAATCCGGATTCCACCCAAAACACTCAACTGAGACTGCCCTTTCCAAGGTCACAAACGATCTTCTCTCTGCTAAAAATATTGGCCACTACTCTATACTCATCTTACTTGACCTCTCAGCTGCCTTCTACACAGTTGACCATCCCCTCCTCCTACAGACCCTTAGCTCTTTTGGCCTCTATGACACTGCTCTTTCCTGGAGTCACTCCTATCTTTCTCACAGGTCTTTTTCTGTGTCATTTGCCGGCGACTCCTTCTCTCCTATGCCTCGGTCTGTTGAGTACCTCAAGGATCTGTTCTGGGTCCTCTACTCTTCTCCATCTATACTTCTTCGCTGGGTAAACTTTTCAACAGTTATGGCTTCAAATATCACCTCTATGCTGATGACACCCAGATCTACCTCTCCACCCCTTGCTCTCTCTCCCTCTGTCCTCTCTCATGTCAGCAACTGCTTATCTGGTATTTCTTCCTGGATGGCCTCTCACCACCTAAAGATTAACATGTCCAAGACTGAGCTCCTTCTTATCCCCCCCTCAAGCTCTACGCCGACTTCTGACTTCTCTATCCCTGTTGACGGCATCACCATTTCCCCATAGCCCCAAGTCCGCTGCCTCAGAGTCACACTTGACTCAAACCTATCCTTCGTCCCCCATATCCAATCGCTGTCTACATCCTGCCGCAATCATCTATGCAATATTTCCAAAATTCGCCCTTTTCTGAGCACTGACACCACAAAGCAAATAATCCACTCCCTTGTTATCTCCCGACTTGACTACTGCAATAACCTACTCGCTGGCCTTCCTCTTTCCCGCCTCTCCCCCCTTCAATCCATCCTAAATGCCTATGCCAGGCTGATCCACCTTTCCTGTCGATCTGTATCTGCTGCACCTCTCTTTGAGTCCCTTCATTGGCTCCCCATTCACAGCAGAATCAAATTCAAAATTCTCACCCTTACATACAAAACTCTCACCAACGCCACTCCACTCTACCTATCCTCTCTAATACACAAGTATACTCCAGTCCGACCACTAAGATCCAACAATGACCTGCTCCTTGCATCCGCAACTATCACCTCCTCTCATGCTAGACTGCAGGACTTCTCTCGTGCAGCACCTACCCTCTGGAACACTTTCCCTCGTGCTGTCAGGCTTTGCCCTAATCTTTCTTCCTTTAAATGTTCCCTGAAGACTTTTCTGTTCAGGGAAGCCTACCACCCAACTCAATAATAAATTAATTTAACTTACCTAACATTTTCTTCATCTAACTCTGTATTAACCTCCTACCCTTCTAGATTGTAAATTCCCACGGGAATAGGGCCCTCAATCCCTCCTGTATGTGTTTGTAAATTTTGTCCTGTATCTTACAAGTCTTGTATTGTTTTATTTAAATGAATTGTATCCATGGACAGCGCTGAGGAATATGTTGGCGCTTAATAAAGTATTATAATAATAATAATAATAATAATAATAATAATAATAACAACAACAAACAAAAAAATAAATACAAGTAAATTAGAACGTTGTTGAAAATCACATACTCTATCGGAATCATGAAAGAAAAAAAAAATGCAGTTTCAAATCCCTTTAATCAATAATAGACATTTGGGCATCTACAAAAACATTTTATGAATTAAACTCTTATTGAAAAAAAATAGAGATTCAGGATATTTTTTTCAATACATAGCAAATTTACTATAACTTTAAGGGTTTTGTAATTGTTATATTTTGTTTTGTTTTTTTTGGCTTTGTGATGATAAGTTTGAGAGAATGATGGGAAAGACAGCCAATGGGAAATAAACTATAGCATAATGCACCTATGTTTATAGAGCTGTGGAATCGGTTGGTGCTGTACAAATAAATTATAATCCTAAAACATTGCCTCAATACCCAAACTAGCAGCACAGTGCTCAAATGATACTCCACAGATGTAACATGAAATTGCACAGGGATCATAGCAATGCAATTTGCACAGAAAGATGCTTGATAGCTGCCTGCATCATGGGTAAAAATCACATCATAAAACAGGGCTTCCTAGACAGACTGCTGGACTACCCTAATACTCTGAGTGAACTGACTAGGTCAGACTAAATTCTGCCCATTCTGGAGCTACCCTTGTTGAAGTCCCGGTTCAGATCAGCTTGAACACAATCATTTTAAATTGAACATCTTTGTAAACACAACACTTTGCCTCACAGCCAGGAACTATCTTGGTTAAGCAGCATTCCTCAGTTTATGTGTTAGCCCCGCCTCCTACTACTTCTGCCACTACACTCTAAAGCCCAGCTGTTATTGATAACTACATATGTGGTCCTGCATGAAAATGTTTGCAGCACTATCTGGAGTTTCAGGAGAACGAGGGTAACAAGCTTTAGCTGCTGTCATAACAAGACAACCACTGATTTGTCCAACCGGAAGAAACACTATAATTAAATAATACCACTACCAATGATGTCACCTGTCAGATGTGAAAGGAGGTAAGTGACACCTACCTGTAAGCTTTAGAAGTAGAATAAAGAATATCAACCAGTTCGTTATCAGTTATGTAATTAACTGTTTTTTTGTTCTTTTCAATATGCCATATACAAATAGTTATTTTTTGCTCTGGCTTTGTTCTTGTATGAAAGCTGCTCTGGAAGGTAACATGGGTATAACAGTAGCTGCACCTCTTTGACGAGGGACATCATTTTCTCTTGCTCCTCTATTGTGTCACTGGAGAAGGTTAATCTGCTTCTTTCAGAACCTCCATTCAGTTGCTATTCTTAGTGAAGCATGGTTATGGATTTATATCACTTGGCTGCCCAGGTCATGCCCGGAGATAAAAGGCCCCCGGAGACAATGATGGCTATTAATTATGAATATAATGTAACTAGACCACTCTCCTAAGCTAACTAGACAGTAGAATCTCCCTTAGCTCCTTCAAGCTTATTATTCCTGTTAGTTTATAAAATGTCCCCATAACATCAGCCGATGACAAACATAAAGGTGGTGTTTGAGAACCAAGGGAGGTGATTTTTTTTCAAATGACACCATTATTGATTATAAATAGCTTACAATGAAAAACAATTGCAGCAAACAAGGTGTAAATCTGTTCAGTTAATTTCAGTTGTTTTACTGAAACACTACACAGAAATTTGAGTAATTACAGGGTGTTTTAGATCATTTTAAGTCCCTAAAAGAGCAAAGATGACGTGTTTAAGGTTTGAATCTTTGCAAGAATAAAAATGTACAAATGGCAGTAGCATGTTTAAGTTGTCATTCCCTGCTAGGACCTTAAGCGTGCTAATGACAGTGACATGCTTAATGGTGCAGCCGCTGCTATGAGATGTTTAAGGGCTCAGTCCCTGCTGGGAGCAATGTGTTCTAATGACACTGACTACTGTAAAATAATATGAGGCTGTCTAGGTTGTTTCTGATCTCGAGATGTTCATAAATAGACACCTTTTTCCCATGCACTGCAAAATCCAAGTTAAGCAATTTAAATAAGGAGCATGATCTCAGAGGTAGTGTCTCAGCTTACATAAAACCTGACCTACTCATCTTCAATATTAACATTTGTCTTGGAAAGTGTTTTGACTTCCTCCCTAATGCCTTGTACCACACTTCTGCCTGAATATAGTAGTCATGTAATTAAGGCACTGTGGGCTAACATCACGTTTCCATTTTGTTTAATTCAGGGGCCCTTAAACTGATTTACTAAAAAGTAAAAGAAGCAACAGTTTACCATTAACATGATTATAACAGCTTAGAGCAGTCATATCATGAGTGGCGG
Organism: Bombina bombina; assembly: GCF_027579735.1. Taxonomy (NCBI): domain Eukaryota; kingdom Metazoa; phylum Chordata; class Amphibia; order Anura; family Bombinatoridae; genus Bombina; species Bombina bombina. The sequence goes on from NC_069499.1 coordinate 1,395,314,250, forward strand.
GTTTAGGGCATTGCTCCTTTCAGGATCGTAACAAATGAAAACTTCCATATTTTGAAGCCAAAATGTTCAGTGTTCTGTTGGTAGATCTGGCCCGCTACCAGTCCACAGCTATTCATTGTCCGCAATTTAAAGGACTGCGAGCCATCTCCACAGCCTGCCAGACAGGTCCCTAACTCCGCCCTCCTGATGTGGTCTTACCCACGGTACACTTGTAGCCCTGCTTCTGGGGAAAGCTAGAGTTTCCAGTTATCCTCTATAAAAATACAATCTGTAGGTGACTGGGCACAAGTGGTAGGTGGGGGTCACACAATGGCTGGTAGAGAACGCGTCACACCCCATGAGCCTCCCCTGGCCTCCGTCCGGAGGAAGGGTCCCTGGGAGAGAGAGGGAGCACCCTCCCCGGCATGTGGCGCCCCCCGGTGTTTATTTTTCCCAATTGAGCCATCATTTTATCTGGTTGGCTAATACTGTAGTAACTTGCACATAAATAATTTTTCCATTGACTACAAGTAACACACGTACACTGGCAAGATCACACATACAGTGATTAACACTCACATGACTGCAAGTAACACACTTTTTACCCTTCTTGGCTGTCAGTAACACAGATCAGTGTCGGCACAGTGTCATTTCTTTCAGGGACATATTTGTAATGAATAGAGGCATAGATCTCTACATTTAACTGACACTCAGCACTTTAAAAACTGGACATTTAATTAAGTGTCCAGTATTTTATTTGTAGATTTTATTGGACAGCCTGCTAAAATACTGGACACCTGGAACAAAATGCCTGTTGGCCACTTCCTACAAGCTGTTTAACCTCCTGCATTACAGAAAAACCCTGGGAAATGCTGAGAGGTATGAAACAACATCTCCCAAACTACACAAATTAACCATAAAACATTGGCCTTCGTTCTTCCACTCACAATTCCCATGCTATACCTCCCAACATTTCCCAGAGGCTTTTTGGGGCAGAGTCTGGACAGACTCTGCATTTGCTCTAACTGGGGAAAACACGGGTGGGATAGCAGGCAGACCTTCCAACACTCGACAGTGATGGATGGGAGGTGTTCATACAAAACCCTTCAATGGCTTTTAAAGGATGTTTGAAGGCAAAGTGATTTCAATCCATTAGAAAGCCTTGAAATAACTCACATATCACAGGCATCCAATGAATCTGTGGGACAATTCAGCACTTTTCCAACATTTATGATAAAATGAAATTGTTGACTGTACTTGTCATGAACATCTATTAAAAGGGACAGTCAACACCAGAATTGTTGTTGTTTAAAAAGATAGATAATCCCTTTATTACCCATTCCGCAGTTTTGCATAACCAACACAGTTATATTAATATACTTTTTACCTATGTGATTACCTTGTATCTAAGACTCTGCAAACTGCCCCCTTATTTCAGATCTTTTGACAAACTTGCATTTTAGCCAATCGGTGCTCGCTCCTAGGTAACTTCACGTGCGCACACTCAATGTTATCTATATGTAACACATGAACTAATGCCCTCTTGTAGTAAAGGCGGCCTTCAAGGTCTAAGAAATTAGCATATGAACCTCCTAGGTTAAGCTTTCAACTAAGAATACCAAGAGAACAAAGCAAAATTGGTGATACAAGTAAATTGGAAAGTTGTTTAAAATTACATGCCCTATTTGAATCATGAAAGTTTTTTTGGACTTGACTGTCCCTTAAAAAAAAAAAAAAAAACTGCATTCAGAAATAAGGCAGTTGTTATCATTGCTGAATCAATTAGCCCCCATGATTTATTACCATTTCAGCTTTATATTTCTATGAAAAGTGATGCAAGAATCTCCCTAAAGGACCAGTAAACACAGTAGATTTGCATAATCAACAAATGCAAGATAACAAGACACTACAATAGCATTTACTCTGAAATTCAAATGAGTAGTAGATTTTTTTTCTAACTAATTTCAAAGTTATGTATATTTCCACTCCCCCTGTACCATGTGATACCAATCAGCCAATCACAAATGCATATATGTATAGTCTGTGACTTCTTGCACATGCTCAGTAGGAGCTGGTGACTCAAAAAGTATAAATATAAAAGACTGTGCACATTTTTTTTAATAGAAGTAAATTGGAAAGTTGTTTAAAATTGCATGCTGTATCTGAATAATGAAAATTTAATAAAACCTGAGTGTCCCTGTGATACACACATATCTTAAAGTTTTGTTTTAAGAGATAGAATAGAATGGCTTAGAGAAATGCTGAGCTGCTATAGAATGTACTAAAAGGCTGAGAAAGAAGCAATACTTACAGTTGCTAAGGCAGATATAGTTCAGGGAGGATTATTTGCCATCTGACCCCAAAATATCAGACATCTAAATAGTTTGTAGGTGTCAACACCCTTTTAAATTCAGTGGTTTAAGTTCAACAGTAATTAATATAATCATCTCAGACAACTTACCTTATGCGCTCTCCCTTCCACGTCAAAGGTGTTCTATTTTCAGTGTCAGGGATAAGGCAGCGAGGGCTACAACAGAAAAGAGGACAAAATGAGAAATGTCTTATGGCGCATCAATAACACTAAAATAGTTTTCAAATGCAAATCTCTAACGCTCAGTTACACAAGCAATACAGACCTTTTCAGAAGGAACAAATTAGTATATACAGCATATACATATGATTTTCTATCTATATATCTTACATAAAGTTTCAAGTTGTAACTTTCCTTCCACTAATGTAATGTGACAAATCTAATGCTACATGTGCTAAAATAACCTCTGGCTTCAGTTCCCCACAGGCTTCCTGCTATGTGTTCGGCCACGTCAAAATGAAGAGAGACCACAAAGCCATTTGAAACAGTTAGCAGTTTACTTAGCCCACGCTGGAGAATGACAACCTTGGTATCAAAATGACTGGACGTTCACAGAGACGGCAAGCTCAGGGTTTAGTCTTATGGCAGCTGCACCTACAGTCATATCCTTCCTACATCTTATATTACAGGCTAGTAAATCTATAACCCGTACGTTAATACTCTGGAAAGTGATCCTCGCTTATCCTTTATTTTATAAATGGTGAAATTACCATAGTCATATGACTCACACAAAGCAATCTCATGGTTGGGGTATTAAATTTAGTCATCAAATTAACAAGAGGAAAATATCACTAAGTGATATAAGACCTTGACTCTCCACCTCTCCACACTAGCATAAGGATTTAATATGAAGAGGGTTAGTCAAATTGCACATCATTTACACTTAAACTGTATAAAATGATGTTCAGGTCTTGGCTATTCCTGCACAACAAAATCATGACTTACACCAGAACTACATGTTTTAGTATGGACAGTTACATGCACAGAAGTGTTTGCTTTAACTTGGTTATAAGCAAAGCAAGTAGGGAGTTTGTGACTTTGTAGGTAGAAACAATAGCTGAAGCTATTATGGATAGAAGTTGAATACTAGCTGTTCTTTTTACTTACTGGATGGCAGCTGATGTAAGAGATCCATATTTGAATGCACTTGTACACACTATTTCTAACTCAATGATATCAGGTAGAAACAGTAAATGGATGGCCATCGTATTTGTCTAAGTTTAAGAGCTCACTTATTGGCTGGCAGACATATTTGTCTACATCAGAGCTCACTCATTGGATGCCAATTGTATGTATGAGCTCACTCATTGGATGGCACTTGTATTTGTCTACATAAAAGAAGAATTATGATATGGCAATTGTATTTGTATATATAGGTAGAAAACCCAGTATTCCAACTACTTGGGACCGGAAAACGGTTTGGATTTCAGAATAGTTTGGATTTTGGAATATTTGCATCTATAAAATTGGGAAAGTTTGGAGAGGGGATGGAACCAAGTGTAAACAACAATATCTTATGTCATTTAGGCAATATTTACATGTCATAATATAGATTATACGTGCAAACTAAAGGTAGTTTTATATAATTTGTAATACTTTTGTATACATAGTATCAGAAAGATAGTACAGTATTGTAATTAAAAAGGAAACAGTTGTTATATTAAATAAATATAGACTATTATTTGCATTTTCGAAGACAAAGACAAAAACCAAACCAAAGACACAGAGAACAATGTTGCCTACAGGCAGGGGAAAATAGTAATTCTTTATAATTTTATTATTACTTTTTTAAATTATTAATTAAAAAGTTTGGATTTCAGAATAAGTTTGCATTTTGGAATTCCAGATTTGGGGATTTGTACCTGTATAAGAGCTTGCTTATCATATGGTAGTTGTATTAATCTGTATAAGAGTTGGTTTATTATATGGCAGTTGTATTTGCCTATATAAGAGCTCACTCATTGGATGGCAGCTGTATTTGCCTATATAAGAGCTCACTCATTGGTTGGCACTTGCATTTGCCTATATAATAGCTCACTCATTGGATGGCAGGTGTATTTGTCTATATAATAGCTCACTCATTTGATGGCAGGTATATTTGTCTATATAATAGCTCACTTATTGAATGGCAGATGCATTGTCTATATAAGAAAACTTATTGTATGGCAGTTGTATTTGTCTATATAAGAGCTCACTCATTGGTTGGCACTTGCATTTGCCTATATAATAGCTCACTCATTGGATGGCAGGTGTATTTGTCTATATAATAGCTCACTCATTTGATGGCAGTTATATTTGTCTATATAATAGCTCACTTATTGAATGGCAGATACATTGTCTATATAAGAGAACTCATTGAATGGCAGTTGTATTTGCCTATATAAAGCGCTTACTCATTGGTTGGCATTTGCATTTGCCTATATAATAGCTCACACATTGGATGGCAGTTGTATTTGTCTATATAAGAGCTCATTAATTGGTTGGCAGTTGCATTTGCCTATATAAGAGCTCACTTATTGGATGGCAGTTGTATTTGCCTATGTTAAAGATTATTCTTCGGACAGCAGTCTATTTAAGATCTCACTCACTGGCTCAGACAGAGATGGGTATGTGATAGCTCAGTCACTGGATGGGAGCAGGATTTGTCTACTTACTGGAACGCAGTGAGATTTGTCTGTGTAAGAGCTCACACACTTAATGTATCTCATTTCAGCTCCAGCAATTAAGTACAGTTGTAGTAGCAGAGCTCACTTATTGGATGACAGTTGCATATAACCATATCAGAGCTCCATCCTAGAATGGCAACGCTAACTGTTTATGACAAAAATACACTCAATAGATGGCAGTTTTACTTGAAACGTATGTACTCACACATTTGATGGAAGTCATACTTACTTAAATATGAGTTAATTTTGGTTTCTAATCTTGGCCAACATGAGCTCACTCATTGGAAAGCAACACTGTTTATTTAGCGGCTCCAGTGACCTTAACCGCTCCCGCAGAGTTTTACACACTGAATTCAATCCAGTAACAAATGCTTGCGGAAAAGGAAACTAAACAACATGCCTGCCTGCCTGCCTTAAAGAAAACACTAAAATCGGTTTGGAAGGACAAGCTATACAAGTGTTGGGGTCACATCTGAGAGAGGTACAAACACTTTGTATTGTGCAAATGTTGGAGTTCTACAAATAAAGAATAATACTACACATAGATTTAGCGTTCAGTCCCGAAGCCAGATATTCTCTGATGTAATGCTAGAGCAGACAGAGAGGAAACCTATATTTGTTTAAGATAAACTTCTGAAGCTAAAAGTAACATTGTAAAAAAATCTGTGAGACTTTGATACTTGTTCTGCAGTGACTCAGAGCTTTATCAGCAATGATGCAATGCTCATAGTGTGATGTTTCATATGCCTGCAAGCCACCTTCCAAAGCTGTGTCCATGCTTCCCATAAACATCAGAATGTTCCATAATGGAGGGGGTTGAACATATATCTAATAAAGCAGAAATGCACTTATTTATTTTTTGTTACAGAAGGGTCCATGAAAATCTCTATTAAAGGTACTGTATAGTCACAGTCAAACGTTTATGAATCGGATAGAGCATGCAGTTTTAAGCAACTTTCAAATTTACTTCTATTATCACATTTAATTTGTTATTTTGCTATCCTTTATTGAAGCAGCAATGCACTAATGGGAGCTAGCTGGCCTCATTGGGTGAGCCAATGACAAGAGGCATATACAGTCGTATGCAAAAGTTTAGGCACAATTTCCATTATTTTCGTTTATAAATAATTGGGTGTTTGGATCAGCAATTTCATTTTGATCTATCAAATAACTGAAGGACACAGTAATCTTTCAGTAGTGAAATGAGGTTTATTGGATTAACAGAAAATGTGCAATATGCATCAAAACCAAATTAGACAGGTGCATAAATTTGGGCACCCCAATAGAAATATTTTATCAATATTTAGTAGAGCCTCCTTTAGCAGAAATAACAGCCTCTAGATGCTTCCTATAGCCTGTAATGAGTGTCTGGATTCTGGATGAAGGTATTTTGGACCATTCCTCCTGGCAAAACATCTCCAGTTCACTTAGGTTTGATGGTTGCCGAGCATGGACAGCCCGCTTCAAAATCACCCCACAGATTTTCAATGATATTTAGGTCTGGGGACTGGGATGGCGATTCCAGAACATTGTACTTGTTCCTCTGCAAAAATGCCAGAGTAGATTTTGAGCAGTGTTTTGGGTTGTTGTCTTGTTAAAATATCCAGCGCTGGCGTAACTTCAACTTTGTGACTGATTCCTCAACATTATTCTTAAGTATCTGCTGATATTAAGTGGAATCCATGCGACCCTCAACTTTAACAAGATTCCCAGTACCGGCACTGGCCACACAGCCCCACAGCATGATGGAACATCCACCAAATTTTACTCTGGGTAGCAAGTGTTTGTCTTGGAACATTGTTTTCTTTTGCCGCCATGCATAACGCCCCTTGTTATGACCAAATAACTCAATCTTTGTTTCATCAGTCCACAGCACCTTCTTCCAAAATGAAGCTGGCTTGTCCAAATGTGCGTTTGCATACCTCAGGCGACTCTGTTTGTGGCGTGTGTGCAGGAAAGGCTTCTTCCGCATCACTTTCTCATACAGCTTCTCCTTGTGCAAAGTGCGCTGAATTGTTAAACAATGCACAGTGACACCATCTGCAGCAAGATGATTTAGTAGGTCTTTGGAGGTGGTCTGTGGGCTGTTTTTGACCGTTCTTACCATCCTTTGCCTCTCCAATATTTTACTTGGCCTGCCTCTTCTGGCCTTAACAAGAACTGTGCCTGTGGTCTTCCATTTCCTCACTTTGTTCCTCACAGTGGACACTGATAGCTTAAATCTATGCAATAGCTTTTTGTAGCCTTCCCCTAAACCATAAAGTTGAACAATCTTTGTTTTCAGGTAATTTGAGAGTTGTTTTGAGGTCCCCATGTTGCCACTCTTCAGAGGAGAGTCAAAGAGAACAACAACTTGCAATTGGCCTTTTCTCATGATTGGATGCACCTGTCTATGAAGTTCAAGGCTTAATGGCTCACCAAACCAATTGTGTGTTCCAATTAATCAGTGCTAGGTAGTTACAGGTATTCAAATCAACAAAATGACAAGGGTGTCCAAATTTATGCACCTGTCTAATTTCGTTTTGATGCATATTGCACATTTTCTGTTAATCCAATAAACCTCATTTCACTACTTAAATATTACTGTGTCCTTCAGTTATTTGATAGATCAAAATGAAATTGCTGATCCAAACACCCAATTATTTATAAATAAAAATCATGGAAATTGTCAGGGGTGCCTAAACTTTTGCATACGACTGTACATGTAGCTACCAATCACCACCATAGCTCCCAATTAGGCATTGCTGTTGCTGAATCTACCTACCTAGTTATGCTTTTTAACAAAGGATGCCAACAAAGTAAATTTAATAATAGAACTAAACTAAGAATCTTGAAGGTTCAATTTTAACTTTTATGTCCCTTTAACGTCAAAAGTTACAGCATTCATATGAAGCTAAAAAAAAATTCTGCACAAAAACATTGAGAACTTGGAAGCTAACAGGAAGTGCACGTTAATCTGTGGAACAGAAACTCATTGGCTGTAAATGAAAACCCACATTGCTCTATTGGTAAACCATGACACTCCACACAAGAATTACAGTTTTTTTTATCACAGAAACAGCAATAAAAACGGCAATCAATTTAAAAATGTCTTCACTTAGATGTGACATGACATCAATGTCCTTTTAAACTAAAGAGAACTTAAAGGACCAGTCAACATAGTAGATTTGCATAATCATCAAATGCATGATAAAAAGACAATGCAATAGATCTTATTCTGAACTTCAAATAAGAAGCAGTTTTTTTTCCTGAAAATATTTAAAGTTATGTCTATTTCTGCTCCTCCTGTATCATGTGACAGTCATCAACCAATCACAAATGCATATACGTATAGTCTGTGAATTCTTGCACATGCTCAGTAGGAGCTGGTGACTCAAAAAGTCTAAACATAAAAAGACTGTGCACATTTAGTTAATCAAAATAAATTTGAAAGTTGTATAAAACTGCCTGCTTTATCCGAATCATGCAAGTTTAATTTTAACTTGAGTGTCCCTTTAAATGATCTATTTTCAATGTGCAGTGCACTCACAGAGTAACAAGGAGTGTTGATAGAAGCCAATTATGTTTTAGACAGCTTGGAGTCCTATCCTAAGCATAGGACAAGATAAAGGGTTGAAAATGAGCTGCAGGACAAGCAGCTACTATATAAAAACACAGTAATTTTTTTTTTTTTTTTTAAATGGCTGAAGGAGCAACACGATCTTTAAAGTTAATATAACACAGTTACGTCTATATATTTCAAAACTGTCACTCAAATAAGCAAATATCTGAGAACACACCGGATTTGAAATTGCATGTTAAAAGGGGTCAAATCCTTGCAGCGACTACCTGTTGTCAAGTGTACGCTTGTGTCCTACTGTGCTGTATGTGATAAGCAGGAAAACACAATTACTTACCTAAGATTAACAACTGTGAATCTTCCAATTAGGAAATGCTTTGCTACTCTGAACAAGATGTGAGCCTTCCAAAAGGTCTGTATTCATCTGAGTTTAATTTGTACGTATAGCAATCTGCAGAGAGGGATGAGCGTAAACACGCATACAAGTTTCAGCTTGTGTATACAGAAGTACTGAGATATGGTGGTGTTAGGAATTGTTCCAAGATAAATGGGAGAACAAATGGTGCTAAATGTAACCTGGATGAAATATTACTAAGTACTATATTTTAGAATGAGGTAGTGATTGCAACTGAATGTCCGTCTGCAGAGGTGTTAATATTGTGACCAATGACTGTATATATCAGTGTTCTCACAGGACCTTTTAAGTGGGTGCACCAACCGGCTGATTTTACTGATCACCTGGCTAAATGTTATCATTAAATATATTTATATTAAACTATGCAATTAATTTGTGCTATCGATAATGAAAATGATATACTATTAGAAAACTGCCTCCACCAGGCTGGCAACATTTTTGTTGAAACCACTATGGGCTAGATTACAAGTGGAGCGCTAAATATCTTTTTCAGCTTTGTATTACAACTAAATTGCAATTCCCATAGACCGCAATGTAAAGACACCCCACTCCCCCCCATCAACTTTAAAGCCCCAAAACTGCCTAGTGCAGTTGTTTTTTTTAGTAAAAAATGCTACTTTTTTTCCTTTTTAATAAAAAAAACTATAATGCCTTCTATTTTGAGGGCATTTGGGGCACTTTAAGAAAATTAACTATAATGCCTTCTATTTTGAGGGCATTTGGGGCACTTTAAGAAAATTAACCAGAGATCGAATCTCTGGTTAATTTTCGTAGCACTAATGGCTACCACAAGCTTGCGGTAGCTATAACCAGCCACTTGTAATGGCTGGTTAATTATCACTTGCGGGCGCACAATAAATTTAGAGCTCCCTTTGTAATCTAGCCCTGCGTGTATATATATATATATATATATATATATATATATATATATATATATATATATATATATATATATATATATATATATATATATATATATACACACACACACACACACACACAGTAGAACAGAGAATAAAATATTAGGAACAGAAAAACTTTGTAATTACACCATTTGTTGCACATAATGGGTGAGTTTGAAATTATTTTGATTGCACCTTGTTTGCAGCAATTTTTTTTCAATAGCCACACTCCTGCCACCATTTGCATTTTGTTGGATGAGCTTATCCAGACTTGTCCCTGGAGTAGACAGGGGTAGCCCCATTTATTTTGTAAGCAAAACATAATTTGTTTTTCAGTTATTATCTGATAACCTCTGCTGTAGCCAATTAGGGACATATATGTGCGAGGTTTAGACTTGTAATGCCTGCAATGTGCTCTTCCAGTTGTCTGAATTGGAAAAATTTAATTTTCAGACTTAAGCTACAAAAAAGGTGGCAAAATTAGAAAGAAATGTATATTGCAAACAATTTGCACTACACATAATTATTTATTATACAATCTCAAAGTGTTTTCTGTCCCTTTAACGTAGCGGGCTAGATTCTATTAAATTGCCTATTTTTATATCAGACATAGGGACGTAAAAATGTAACTGTTAATCTTCTTTGTAGCGTGAGAAAAAGCTTTAAAATTCTGACATTCTATGAAACATTTCTATGGTATATTATGTATATGGTAGTACTTAGTATGTTTCCATTAAGATTCAATGAGTAGTCAAAGGACTCTTCAATGAGTTAACCTATGACACTGATAATTAAAGGCAAGTATCAGTCATTTGATATGTGCATTTGGCGGATTATGATACCTCTGAATGAGGAAGGGGACGGCTGCTCATGCTGTTTGGCTATTTTCGGAGCCATATTTATTGTTGTGAAACTGGAGCTTTATGTTGCAGTTTCACAACAATAAATTAGGCTCCAACAATAACCGAACGGCCTGAGCAGCCGCCTCCTTCCTCATTTGGAGGTATCAGAAACCGCCAAATGCACATGTCTAATCATTATAAATTGTCCACTCCCAATTCACACTAGGGGAGAGCTGGTCGAGTGCAATTTACTTCAATTATCAAGTTTACTTTGTTCTATTAGTATCTTTTATTGAATAGCATACCTTGATAGTCTCAGAAGCAGCACTACTGGGAGCTGGCTGGTAATTGTTGGGTACACACACATGCCTCTTATCAGTGACTTTAAATATGTGTTTAACAAGCACCAGTGCAATAATAAAATGTTCTAACATTATAGCATTTTTATTTACACTAATTATGATGTTCTTTGTGGCAAGAATTATACTATAAGAAGATTTTTTTTTCCATATTTCGGATAGAGCATACCATTAAAAACAACTTTCCAATTTACTTCTTCTTATTATTATAAAATATGCTTCATTCTCTCAATATCCTTTGTTGAAAGCGCAGCAATGCACTACTGTGAGCAAGTTGGTGAGCCAATAAATAAAAAAAACATAATTTATGCTTACCTGATAAATTCCTTTCTTCTGTTGTGCGATCAGTCCACGGGTCATCATTACTTCTGGGATATAACTCCTCCCCAACAGGAAATGCAAGAGGATTCACCCAGCAGAGCTGATATAGCTCCTCCCCTCTACGTCAGTCCCAGTCATTCGACCAAGAATCAACGAGAAAGGAGTAACCAAGGGTGAAGTGGTGACTGGAGTATAATTTAAAAAATATTTACCTGCCTTAAAAAACAGGGCGGGCCGTGGACTGATCGCACAACAGAAGAAAGGAATTTATCAGGTAAGCATAAATTATGTTTTCTTCTGTTATGTGCGATCAGTCCACGGGTCATCATTACTTCTGGGATACCAATACCAAAGCAAAAGTACACGGATGACGGGAGGGATAGGCAGGCTCATTATATAGAAGGAACCACTGCCTGAAGAACCTTTCTCCCAAAAATAGCCTCCGAAGAAGCAAAAGTGTCAAATTTGTAAAATTTGGAAAAAGTATGAAGCGAAGACCAAGTTGCAGCCTTGCAAATCTGTTCAACAGAGGCCTCATTCTTAAAGGCCCAAGTGGAAGCCACAGCTCTAGTGGAGTGGGCTGTAATTCTTTCAGGAGGCTGCTGTCCAGCAGTCTCATAGGCTAAACGTATTATGCTACGAAGCCAGAAAGAGAGAGAGGTAGCAGAAGCTTTTTGACCTCTCCTCTGTCCAGAATAAACGACAAACAAGGAAGAAGTTTGGCGAAAATTTTTAGTTGCCTGCAAGTAGAACTTGAGGGCACGAACTACATCCAGATTGTGTAGAAGACGTTCCTTCTTTGAAGAAGGATTTGGACACAAGGATGGAACAACAATCTCTTGATTGATATTCCTGTTAGTAACTACCTTAGGTAAGAACCCAGGTTTAGTACGCAGAACTACCTTGTCTGAGTGAAAGATCAGATAAGGAGAATCACAATGTAGGGCTGATAACTCAGAGACTCTTCGAGCCGAGGAAATAGCCATTAAAAATAGAACTTTCCACGATAACAATTTTATATCAATGGAATGAAGGGGTTCAAATGGAACACCTTGTAAAACGTTAAGAACTAAGTTTAAACTCCATGGCGGAGCAACGGCTTTAAACACAGGCTTGATCCTAGCTAAAGCTTGACAAAAAGCCTGGACGTCTGGATTTTCTGACAGACGCCTGTGCAACAAGATGGACAGAGCTGAAATCTGTCCCTTTAATGAACTAGCCGATAAACCCTTTTCTAGACCTTCTTGTAGAAAGGACAATATCCTAGGGATCCTAACCTTACTCCAGGAGTAACGTTTGGATTCGCACCAGTATAGGTATTTGCGCCATATTTTATGGTAAATCTTTCTGGTAACAGGCTTCCTAGCCTGGATCAGGGTATCAATAACCGACTCAGAAAAACCACGCTTTGATAAAATCAAGCGTTCAATTTCCAAGCAGTCAGTTTCAGAGAAGTTAGATTTTGATGTTTGAATGGACCCTGTATCAGAAGGTCCTGTCTCAGAGGTAGAGACCAAGGCGGACAGGATGACATGTCCACTAGATCTGCATACCAAGTCCTGCGTGGCCATGCAGGCGCTATTAGAATCACAGATGCTCTCTCTTGTTTGATTTTCGCAATCAATCGAGGAAGCAGCGGGAAGGGTGGAAACACATAAGCCATCCCGAAGTTCCAAGGTGCTGTCAAAGCATCTATCAGAACCGCTTCCGGATCCCTGGATCTGGACCCGTAGTGAGGAAGTTTGGCGTTCTGGCGAGACGCCATGAGATCTATCTCTGGTTTGCCCCAACGTCGAAGTATTTGGGCAAAAATCTCCGGATGAAGTTCCCACTCTCCCGGATGAAAAGTCTGGCGACTCAAGAAATCCGCCTCCCAGTTCTCCACTCCCGGGATGTGGATTGCTGACAGGTGGCAAGAGTGAGACTCTGCCCAGCGAATTATCTTTGATACTTCCATCATTGCTAGGGAGCTTCTTGTCCCTCCCTGATGGTTGATGTAAGCTACAGTCGTGATATTGTCCGACTGAAACCTGATGAACCCCTGAGTTGTTAATTGGGGCCAAGCTAGAAGGGCATTGAGAACTGCCCTCAATTCCAGAATGTTTATTGGAAGGAGACTCTCCTCCTGATTCCATAATCCCTGAGTCTTCAGAGAATTCCAGACAGCGCCCCAACCTAGTAGGCTGGCGTCTGTTGTTACGATTGTCCAGTCTGGCCTGCTGAATGGCATCCCCCTGGACAGGTGTGGCCGATAAAGCCACCATAGAAGAGAATTTCTGGTCTCTTGATTCAGATTCAGGGTAGGGGACAAATCTGAGTAATCCCCATTCCACTGACTTAGCATGCACAATTGCAGCGGTCTGAGGTGTAGGCGTGCAAAAGGTACTATGTCCATTGCCGCTACCATTAAGCCGATCACCTCCATGCATTGAGCCACTGACGGGTGTTGAATGGAATGAAGGACACGGCATGCATCCTGAAGCCTTGTTAACCTGTCTTCTGTCAGGTAAATCTTCATTTCTACAGAATCTATAAGAGTCCCCAAGAATGGAACTCTTGTGAGAGGAAAAAGAGAACTTTTCTTTTCGTTCACTTTCCATCCATGCGACCTTAGAAATGCCAGAACTAACTCTGTATGAGACTTGGCAGTTTGAAAGCTTGAAGCTTGTATTAGAATGTCGTCTAGGTACGGAGCTACCGAAATTCCTCGCGGTCTTAGTACCGCCAGAAGGGCGCCCAGAACCTTTGTGAAGATTCTTGGGGCCGTAGCCAATCCGAATGGAAGAGCTACAAACTGGTAGTGCCTGTCTAGGAAGGCAAACCGTAGATACCGTTGATGATCTTTGTGAATCGGTATGTGAAGGTAAGCATCTTTTAAATCCACTGTGGTCATGTACTGACCCTTTTGGATCATAGGTAAGATTGTCCGAATAGTTTCCATTTTGAACGATGGAACTCTTAGGAATTTGTTTAGAATCTTTAAATCTAAGATTGGCCTGAAAGTTCCCTCTTTTTTGGGAACCACAAACAGGTTTGAGTAGAACCCTTGTCCTTGTTCCGACCGCGGAACTGGATGGATCACTCCCATTAATAACAGATCTTGTACACAGCGTAGAAACGCTTCTTTCTTTATCTGGTTTGTTGACAACCTTGACAGATGAAATCTCCCTTTTGGGGGAGATAATTTGAAGTCTAGAAGGTATCCCTGAGATATGATCTCCAGCGCCCAGGGATCCTGAACATCTCTTGCCCAGGCCTGAGCGAAGAGAGAAAGTCTGCCCCCCACTAGATCCGGTCCCGGATCGGGGGCTCTCGGTTCATGCTGTCTTTGGGGCAGCAGCAGGTTTCCTGGTCTGTTTGCCCTTATTCCAGGACTGGTTAGGTTTCCAGCCTTGTCTGTAACGAGCAACAGCTCCTTCCTGTTTTGGTGCAGTGGAGGTTGACGCTGCTCCAGGTTTGAAATTCCGAAAGGAACGAAAATTAGACTGTCTAGCCTTAGCTTTGGCTTTGTCTTGAGGTAGGGCGTGGCCCTTACCTCCTGTAATGTCAGCGATAATTTCTTTCAACCCGGGCCCAAATAAAGACTGCCCCTTGAAAGGTATATTAAGTAATTTAGACTTAGAAGTAACATCAGCTGACCAGGATTTTAGCCACAGTGCTCTACGTGCCTGTATGGCGAATCCAGAGTTCTTAGCCGTAAGTTTAGTTAAATGTACTACGGCCTCCGAAATGAATGAATTGGCTAGTTTAAGGACTCTAAGCCTGTCCATAATGTCGTCTAGCGTAGACGAACTAAGGTTCTCTTCCAGAGACTCAATCCAAAATGCTGCCGCAGCCGTAATCGGCGCGATACATGCAAGGGGTTGCAATATAAAACCTTGTTGAACAAACATTTTCTTAAGGTAACCCTCTAATTTTTTATCCATTGGATCTGAAAAAGCACAGCTATCCTCCACCGGGATAGTGGTACGCTTAGCTAAAGTAGAAACTGCTCCCTCCACCTTAGGGACCGTTTGCCATAAGTCCCGAGTAGTGGCGTCTATTGGAAACATCTTTCTAAATATTGGAGGGGGTGAGAACGGCACACCGGGTCTATCCCACTCCTTAGTAACAATTTCAGTTAATCTCTTAGGTATAGGAAAAACGTCAGTACTCGCCGGTACCGCAAAGTATTTATCCAACCTACACATTTTCTCTGGTATTGCAACGGTGTTACAATCATTGAGAGCTGCTAAGACCTCCCCTAGTAATGCACGGAGGTTCTCCAATTTAAATTTAAAATTTGAAATATCTGAATCCAATCTGTTTGGATCAGAACCGTCACCCACAGAATGAAGCTCTCCGTCCTCATGCTCTGCAAGCTGTGACGCAGTATCAGACATGGCCCTAGTATTGTCAGCGCACTCTGTTCTCACCCCAGAGTGATCACGCTTGCCTCTTAGTTCTGGTAATTTAGACAAAACTTCAGTCATAACAGTAGCCATATCATGTAATGTTATCTGTAATGGCCGCCCAGATGTATTAGGCGCCATAATATCACTCACCTCCCGGGCGGGAGATGCAGGTACTGCCGCGTGAGGCGAGTTAGTCGGCATAACTCTTCCCTCGCAGTTTGGTGAAATTTGTTCACATTGTACAAATTGACTTTTATTTAAAGTAGCATCAATACAGTTAGTACATAAATTTCTATTGGGCTCCACCTTGGCATTGGAACAAATGACACAGATATTTTCTGAGTCAGACATGTTTAACACACTAGCAATAACTTGCAACCTGGTTATAATCTTTTTTAGCAAAAACGTACTGTGCCTCAAAGAGGTACTTTAACGATTAAATGACAGTTGAGATAATGAACTGAAACAGTTATAGCATCAAGTTTAAAATAACACAACTTTTAGCAAAGGTTTGTTCCCATTAGTAAATAACTAAATTTGACATAAAAAATTATAGAGTAACGTTTTTATTCACAGTCAATAAAAATTCTCACAGCTCTGCTGAGAGAATGTACCTCCCTTCAAAGAAGTTTGAAGACCCCTGAGATCTGTCAGTGAACCGGATCATGCAGGAAATATAATAGTAGCTGACTGGAATTTTTTGATGCGTAGCAAAAGAGCGCCAAAACGGCCCCTCCCTCTCACACACAGCAGTGAGGAGAAACGAAACTGTCACAATTTAAAGCAGACAACTGCCAAGTGGAAAATAATGCCCAAACATTTATTTACTCAGTACCTCAGCAATGTAAACGATTCTACATTCCAGCAAAAACGTTTAACATGACAATATTTATTAAAAGGATTAGTGACCTTTAACAGAGTAGTTCCGGTGAAAAACCATTCCCAGAATACTGAAGTGTATACATACATGTCATTATAACGGTATAGCAGGATTTTTTCATCAATTCCATTCAGAAAATAAAAACTGCTACATACCTCAATGCAGATTCATCTGCCCGCTGTCCCCTGATCTGAAGCCTTTACCTCCCTCAGATGGCCGAGAACAGCAATATGATCTTAACTACTCCGGTTAAAATCATAGTAATAAACTCTGGTAGATTCTTCTTCAAACTCTGCCAGAGAAGTAATAACACGCTCCGGTGCTATTGTAAAATAACAAACTTTTGATTGAAGTCATAAAAACTAAGTATAATCACCATAGTCCTCTCACACATCCTATCTAGTCGTTGGGTGCAAGAGAATGACTGGGACTGACGTAGAGGGGAGGAGCTATATCAGCTCTGCTGGGTGAATCCTCTTGCATTTCCTGTTGGGGAGGAGTTATATCCCAGAAGTAATGATGACCCGTGGACTGATCGCACATAACAGAAGAAAAAGTATATATGTGCATCCACAAATCACCAGCTAGCTCCCTGTACTTCATTATAGCTACTGAGCCTACCTATGTATGCTTTTTTAACAACAAAGAATGCCAAGAGAATGAAGCAAATGAGATAATAGAAGTAACTTGGAAACTTGTTTAAAATAGCTTGCTCTATATGAATCATGAAAATGTAATTTTGACTTTACTGTCCCTTTAACCACACAACTAAACTACATATCCCAGAATGCTTAGCTAGAGACTTGCTGCTCACCACTTTCCCTTCTGTGTATAACAGAGCAACAAATAGGTTTCCTTTGCACAATAATTGAATATTGTCCTACTTCCTTCCCTCAGCTTCACATTCACAAAGCTCTAAGATTCATATCTAATTTCCCCCCTTCCTATCTAGCCATGCATCTTACAAGAGATCAACAGGCTTACATAGAATCATATTTTTGCATTGTGGATCTCATTTTCTGTAAAATAAAGGTAAAAAAAAAAAAAAAAAGCAATTTTGTGTGAGATTAAGAGCTCGTGTTGCTTGCTATAGAAAGCTAGAACAGAACACTATGTCCTCACAACGGTTGTCTTAAAAGAAAAACCTTATATGGTGGGGATATTGACAAAATTAGGGCCAGATGATATAATCAAATGCCAAGCAATTTTATTACAAAATGTATTACTTGACAAAAGTTGTGAATTTAACAAAACAAAGTTAGAAATGCTACTCATCCCCGGCAGCTTTTTCTTGCTTTGCGTATTGATGTACGTTTTACGATTAGAATCTTCATTATGCCTGAAGTAATCTTTGTTTGTTTGAAAAATAATTAAAAAACAATTATTCCCCTAGCATTTGAGGACACACAAGAGATGCATGGTTTACCCAACTTGACCTTTTTAGTATTTCCATAAACATGTTGTCTGTTTTCCTGGCAGCTCTACTGGTACCTAATCAGTATTGGATTAATACATATTGCCTCTATCACCTCCGCTTGAAAGCTTTGCCATTTATCATCAAAGTAGTGACATTTTAGACAAGATTCTAATCTTAGAACTAATTGTATCCAATATACATTTTCCTACTTGCCGGATCTTTACATCAGTATCCCAGACGACCATCAAGTCATGGATTCCATTACCACTTTATAGAAATGTCATTAATAAGTATAAATGTATCTGGATTTGCTACTTCCAACAAGGAAGGAGGACAGTAAGGTATACGTTATAACTTTCCTGGCAGAGATTTACTTGTTTAAAGTGACATGAAACCCAAAATGATTCCTTCATGATTTAGATAGAGCATACTATAAATTTCAAATGTACCACTTTTATCTAAATTGCGTAGTTCTCTTGGTATCCTTTGCTGAAAAGCATACCTAGGGAGCAAGCACCTTATTGATGGCTGCATATATATGGCTCTTGTTATTGGCTTACCGATGTGTTTAGCTAGCTCTGAGTAGAACATTGCTGTGCTTTTAGCAAACGATGAAGCAAAATTAATAACAGAAGTAAATTGTAAAGCTGTTTAAAAATATATTCTCTATATGAATCATAAAAGAAAAAATTGTGTTTTATGTCCCTTTAAGTTGTATAAGGACTTTTTCACTGCCTCTTTTTCAGTTGCATTGGTGAAAACCATTATTGACATAAAGCATGTGCAGGTTGATAAAAATCAATGATTTGTTTAATTTTTAATTTTTTTACAAATCAGGATTTTTTTAAATTTAAATCGGATTTTTTTGATTTTTTTTTTTTTAAATAAAATACTTTTTTGAGGAAAAAAAAAATCTATCTAAAGATAGTTTATTTTTAAAGTGAAGGTCCATTTTGATGAATTAGTGCCTGGTTTTTAATAAACCTATTAAAAACAAGGGCATTTAAAATTCATCAAAATTGACATTTCACTGTTTTCTTCAAAAACGTACCTTTTTATCCTTAAAGGGGCAGTATACACTCATTTTCATATAACTGCATGTAATAGACACTACTATCAAGAATAAGATGCACAGATACTGATATAAAAATCCAGTATAAAATTTTTTAAAAACGTACTTAGAACCTCTTAGTTTAGCTCTGTTGAAAAGGTAGTTGGAAAGCCCACTGCAAGTGGGAAATATCAGACACTTGGTTAGGAGTCTGAAAATCAGAGCAATGTAATTTAAAAATAAGCGAAACTATACATTAAAAAAACAAACAAACTTTATGGGCTATATAAATAGATCATCTACAAAACATTTATGTAAAGAAAAAATGAGTGTATAATGTCCCTTTAATGCCAGGCACTAATTTATCAAAATGGACCTTCACTTTAAAGGGACAGCAAACCCTAAAATTTTCTTTCATGATTTGGATAGAACATACAATTTTAAACAACTTTCCAATTTACTTCTATTATCAAATTTTCTTTATTATCTTGTTATCCTTTGCTGAAGGAACTAGGCTAGGTGAACACATCTAGTTCACAATCACAAGAGAAAAAAGTGTGCAGGCACCAATCTGAAAAGTTATTATTCTAAAAATGAAAAACATAATTTAAATCGATTTAAACCGGACTTACTGACTAGTGATTTAAATCCGTTTGACTTAAAGGATAGGAAAGTAAACATTAAACTTGCATAATTCCGATAGAGAATGTAATTTTTAAACACTTTTAAATTCTCTTCTAATTTCTAATGTGCTTTGCTCTCTTGGAATCTCTTGCTAAAAAATAATATGCACAAATCCTACACTAGTGGGAGCTAGTTGCTGATTGGTGCCTGCACACATTTTTCTCTTGTGATTGGCTAATTAGATGTGTTCAGCTAGCTGCCATTATTGCAATGCTATTCCTCAGCAAAGGATAACAAGATAATGAAACAAATTTGATAATATAAGTAAATTGGAAAATTGTTTAAAATTGTATATTCTACCTAATCATGAAAGAAAAGTTTGGGGTTTCCTGACTCTTTAAATGAAATCCACCGTGCGTTTGTATAAAAAGCATCATCATCTATTTGTAAAATGCCACCAAATGCCATAATGATGGGCACAATAACACTAATTCATAGTAAAGAAGGAAAACAAACACATAAAACAATACAAATCAATACAAGAATAGATGGGTCTTGCTCCAAGAAGCTGACAATCTACAGGTGTCTTCCTGTGTTCATCCTATTTGTTATCAAATAGGTTCATTGATTACACTGAAAACAAGTTTTTTTTAACAAGTTAATTAAAAATATACACAATGTGGAAAAAATGAATCCAAACTTTTTATGCAATCATTATCAATATAGCGGACTGACTCTTGCACTAAGAATGCGCTGTGAAGGCGCAGAAACCATACAAAATAACCTTTATATACTTAAAATTGAAGAGATACAGCTTGTATATGAAACACAAAAATGCATTTTGTGATTCCGACAGAGCGTACAATTTTTAAAAGGTTTCCAATTTACTTCTATTATCAAAATGGCTTAGTTTCCATTGTATTATTTGTTGAAGAGATACCTAGGTAGGCCACCTGGAGCACTACATGGTAGGAAATAGTGCTGCCATCTAGTGTTATTGCACGCTCCTGAGCTTTTTTTCAACAAGATACCAAGAAAATGAAGAAAATATATTAATAGTAAGTATATTGGAAAGTTGCTTAAAATCCCATGCTCTATCTGAATCATTAAAGAAAAAAAAAATGTGGGTTTCATGTCCATTTAAAGTCAGCTCCTGAACAGCAATGCACTACTAAGAACTAGCTGGACACATCTAATGAGCCAATCACAAGAGACAAAATGGTGTAGCCACCAATCAATGAGCTCCCAGGGGTACATTGCTGTTGCTGCCTTTTCAACAAAATAACTAACTTAAAGGGACACTGAACACAAATTTTTTCTTTCGTGATTCAGATAGAGCATGACATTTTAAGCAACTTTCTAATTTACTCCTATTATCATTTTTCTTCATTCTCTTGCTATCTTTCTTTGAAAAAATAAAGAACTCTGGACAGCACTTTTTTTTTTTTATTGGTGGATGAATTTATCCACCAATCAGCAAGGACAACCCAGGTTGTTCACCAAAAATGGGCCGGCATCTAAATTTACATTCTTGCATTTCAAATAAAGATACCAAGAGACTGAAGAAAATTTGATAATAGAAGTAAATTAGAAAGTTGCTTAAAATGTCATGCTCTATCTGAATCACAAAAGAAAAAATTTGGGTTCAGTATCCCTTTAAGTGACATTTGCTATAGGAGGCCCAAACCTCCAGCGCTCAATTCAAAATGTTTGCACAGCAAATTCTACTGATGGAATATGGGGGCATTCCGTCACACTGTGGTCTGGTGTTTGTGACCACTGGCAAGCAAGCTGAATATCTTGAAAAACATTATTATGCCACAGCCCATACAATTCTCTGCAATAATTGAAGAGGATTAAGCAATGGCTAGAAGAACTGAGGTCACAGACTGCTATAGCAGCTCAGTCAGCTAGTAGTAACAGGGCACTGAAATTCAAACTGGAAGGAAACGCAGGAGGACCTAGTTGACATGACAATGATCAAAAAGATATGGTGACAGCAGAGTCCAATGGGAAGAGAAGACCTTGAGTCAGCAGAATACACAGACAGTAGTGACCAGCAGGAACACAAGCGTCAAACATTATCTAGGTAAAAGTCAGATAGCGATCAGCCATAACGCAGGTGGTAAAGGCCAGCAGGGCGTAGATAGGCAGGACGCAAAAAACAATCAATCATATAACAGGGCAAGCACAATGCTTTAGATAGTAATAAGGAGCAGCATACACAAGTAGCAATAATCATCAGGATATACAGATATAGCTACAGACAAAAGAGCAGGACACACACACACTGATCAGCACTAACAAAAATGGCTATGGTTGGAAGAATATTTACCTTTGCAAAAAAGGAGGCAACTCCCAAAACTGTAGAGCAGAAACAGAAAGGCCAGAAACAGACGCTAATACAAGATGGCAGAAGACAGGGGTGGACTGATAAGCCAGGCAAATAGGAACAGGACCGAGGGCATGTAGTTGGGCCCACAAAAGGCATCTCCATGGCTCCTGGTGTGCTGTTTAAGCTGGGGCTGACAGCTGCCCTATCAGTAACTACGCAGTTAAGTGTGGGTTTAGTGGGGACCCTGGCCCTTGATGTGGGGTTTGTTGCTTGGGGGCCCTAGAGTGTTGGGAGGCCCTGTCAGGGGTCTGTTGCTGTGAGTGTGGGGTCTGGCCCTGGAGGTTGGGGGCCCAGTCTCTGGCCCTTGATGTTGTGGTTCCTGGTCATAGAGGTTGGGGGGCCTGGTGGTGCAGGGCAGGGGGGCCTGGTGGTGCAGGGCAGGGAGGCTATCATGTTGCAAAAATATGAATACATTTGGGTCAGTGTGATACAGGGGGGCCCTTCCCTAATTTTTGCTCAGGGCCCTTATTCGTCTCAGTCCATCCCTGGCAGAAGAACAACTAGGTGCTTAATAGATGTCTAGGTTACCCCTTAAAGTGTTAGCCAAGTTTAACTGGAACATCACTATGCTGAGCACTATGAAGCCTAAACAGCGGCATGGCAGCCCAAGGGGCAGGAATTATGTACCAACAGTATTTTTTATATGGTAATATTTCATTACTGCTAATCCTCTAATTTCTCTTTGAAGCAGACTTTGCTCTCCTTCAAGCTTGTATATGACGTGTACACACCGGTCACACTCACTATATGCTCTGACAGCATCAGCACAGGACGTCTAAATGGTCCATTTATGTCAGTTTTATTAGTTCAGTGATATGAGCCAAAAGTTAAAACATCAACTTTGTGCTGTGAAAAAAAATATTGTAAAAATCTGAAACCATATTTAATGATTAAGTGATGAAGATCAGGATTTGTAATGATAGCACATGCTAGATCTTTGTTCAGTTGCACTTACAAATGTTTTATTTTTTTCTACCTATCATATTTCATCTATCAGCGTCCCGTTAAAAGTTACCCAACTTGTTTATGGTAGACGATGTTCTTAAATGCATCAATATTTTATTCTCTTCCATTAACATAGTCATCATTTTAAATAAAAATGCTTTCAAATGGCCATGAGCTCAAATCTTGTTTGTGATGCTATTTCAGAAAAGTTTCCAGTGTTAAAGTGGCATTTTCTTTCACGATTCAGATAGAGATAACTATTTTAAACACTCCAATGTACTATTATCTAATTTGCTTCATTCTTTAGATATAATTTGTTGCGGAAATATCAATGCACATGGGTAAGCTAATCACACAAGGCATCTATGTGCAGCCACCAATCAGCGACTACACAGCCTATTTAGATATGCTTTTAACAAAGGATATCAAGGAGAACAAAGCAATTAGATAGCAGAAGTAAATTGGAAAGTTGTTTAAAATAATATGCTCTTTCAAAATCATGAAAGAAAGAAATTGGGTTTCATGTCTCTTTAAAAAGTACAAGATAGAAAACATGGGTTTCAGAGGAGCATTTATAAAGGCACTCGCAACCATATACTCAGGACCGACGACGGTGGTGGGAGCAGCAGGGTATATTTCAAGACCCATTGATATTTTAAACGGGACCCGCCAAGGGTGCCCACTCTCGCCACTCCTGTTTGCCATTAGTATAGAACCACTTGCAGCGCTTATTAGGCATTCGGTGGATATATCAGGGGTGAGGGTGTCCAATGACGAATATAAATTGACACTATTTGCAGATGACGTTTTGTTGACATTGACCAAGCCTCTGATCTCTTTACCTAATCTATATGACATCCTGGGAAAGTTTTCAGAAATTTCGGGCTACAAGGTTAATCTAGATAAATGCGAAGCGTTACCCATTTGTCTTCCATCACACACCCAAAAGTCGATCGAGCTAAATTTTAACCTCACATGGGCAAAAACCCACATTACCTATTTGGGAGTCAAGATTAATAATTCAGTCTATACAATTCAGAGAATGCACTATGTCCCTATTTATAAAGCCATTAGGAGAGACCTAAACAACTGGAAAAAGGGGAGATTTTCGTGGTATGGGAGACTATAGGCTATTAAAATGAATGTCCTACCCAGGATTTTGTACCTTTTCAGAGCTCTGCCGATTGGGGTCCCCCTGGCAGATCTAAACGCCCTACAAACTGATCTATTTCGATTCCTAAGGATGAATGGGAAAGCGAGAATAGCGGCACAACTGCTAAAACAGCATAGACAGATGGGTGGAGTGGGAGTCCCGAACCTGGTGGATTATTATCACGCCTCCAGACTGGCACAATCTGTCATCATGGGGAAAAATTTTCAGGGGGTTCTCTGGCCAAACATTGAAGCAGATATTGAAGGTAGCGACAATCCGGCAGACATCTTATGGGATCCCTTATGGAATGCCAAAAAACTTGCATATAGGTCACCAGTAACATATGAATATTTACATACCTGGCATAAGATAACCAAACAGATAGATTTATTTCACCCTCACTCTTTATTATTACCCTTAAAACTTTTACTGCCAGTCGAACTTAGAAAAGCAGTGGGAAAATTGGAAAATAAGGACCTTTATAGGGTCGCAGATTTTCTAGATGGGAACATAATATCTACCTTTAATCAGATTAGAGATAAGATCCAACCATACACATTGAACTGGTTTCTCTACTTACAGATTTCATCAGCTATCTCAAAATACATGACTGGCAGACTAAATCAACCCTTGACTCCTATGGAAAAGATATGCAGCACACAATCCAGAGGGAAACACGTGATTTCTCAGATATACTTGGTATTACAAGGGAAGAAGGCCATCCTTAAGACTCCTTTAATGGAGAGATGGGAAAGAGAGGTAGAGGAGGTGAAAGAACAGGAGACATGGGAAAAGATCCTATCAGAATCTGGGAAGGGTATGCTTAGTGCAGATATGAAGGAAAACTGTTTGAAGGTGGCCTTTAGATGGTATCTTACGCCAGAAAGGACAGCTCACATTCAATCCGTGAATAGCGCTTTCTGCTATAGAGGCTGTGGGAGGAGAGGGACGTACAGACATATGTGGTGGGACTGCCCAAGGGTCCGACCATTATGGGATAGGCTCTCGAGGCTGCTCAGTGACATATTAGATGAAAACATTGAACTAACGATAACTCAGGCACTTTTGCATGAGAGGGTGGGCTCGCTGAATTCAGCGATCAACACTTTTATTAGGATTCTTTGTACTTGCTTACGCATTTGCATAGCTAGACATTGGAAGGTGGGCGCACCGGGATGGACAGAAGTATTGGATAAAATAAAAGATATATATACAATGTCAGAATTAGCAGCATGGGCGCAAGGGAACACTGAGCAGTTTCAAAAAATATGGTTCTATTGGATTCTGAAGGGCTGTACTCGACCACACACCACCCAGGACAGAGATGAGTGAGAGAAATCACGACAGTAAGGGTGATAAGACAGATGCAGAGGAAACTCGAAGTTAGGGGACAGACCAGGCCTGGAGATACCTGACTTGCCTGATTGAGGTTGCAATATGTTGATAGCAATTTTCTTTTTCTTAAACAGAAATATTATTTGAGAGATGTCTGGAGAGTATGGAATCACCTGGAGGGAGGGAGGGATGGGGGGTAGGGGGAGTTAAGTTTGTAATTTTTAATGTACTGTTAATTATTTGCTAATGTCAAGGGGAAGGTGGCTCTAATCAAATTAGACCAGTTTTGAGGTGAAAGCAATACTTGATGTATGTGTAGAGAGAACACAAGGTGGACGGAGTGGCATACGTGTATACAATGAGTCATCTTCACCCGGTACTTGTGATTTGTATTTTGTGTTTAAGAAATTCAATAAAAAAATATTTCAATTAAAAAGTACAAGATAGACCACTATTTAAATATGCTAAAAAATATTGTTTTTGCAAGAATAAATGTCATCTTAAAGCGGTTTAATTTGATTTTGGCACTAAAATACCATTAAAATTCCATCTGGGACAAAGAAAAAAAAAATGTGTCCCCTTAACACAATAAGAACTTACCGGAAATACATGTTATAATTACAGGAAATGACCAACAAGCAAGACATTCTACTGACATGTCTACTCACTGCAGCTTTCCTATAAGCACCTTTGTAGGAAATAAAGGGTCACAGGGCTCCAGCTAACCAAATACTAACAGCAAGTGACTCAGGCAAATGGCACAGGCCAATACTGAGATTGTTCTATTGATGAGAGATTAAAGGGACATTCCAGTGAAAATTTAAATGCACATAGATGAATTACATCTTTGAATAGAAACATAGTTCCAATATACATGTATTTGCAAAAATGCTTCTAGTAAAGGTTATAACTATTTTAGTGTTAACATTTTTCTATGCACGAGCATGTGAAGCATAACTAGATATTATCAGTGCACCAGCATTTTAAGTGCTGCAGCTGCTCAGAGCACCAGTGGGGCTTGTATCATGTCAGCAATTAACAAATTGAGTCATTACCAGGTGGTACAAGCACCTTAGGCTCTCTGGGCAAGTGCTGTATTTAAAATGCTGGTGCACGGTGCATACTTAAATACAATTTTAAAACAGCTATAGCTTTTATTAGAAGCATTTTTGCTAATACATGTATATTACAAAAATTCTTCTAATCAAATCTGAAATGTATCTATGTGTATTCCAATTTTGGTTGGAATGTCCCTTTAAGTCATTGTACTCTAAATATTCTATACTAGAAAAGAGGGCAGTAGAATGTTTTTTTGTTGTTGTTGCATGCAAGCAGTAGGTGAAACTTAACTGAAATGTGTTTATGCACAGTTCCCAGAGTCTGGAATTGGTGGAAAGAGGCATGAACGCACGAGCATGGCAAGAAAAAAAAGAGAGGCAGAGAGAGAGAGGAGAGGGAGAATTCAACACATTTGATTTATTCTCCTAGACAAAACAAAGAAAAATATGAGTAATGTGTCTCTTAGACATATGTTTAGTTTATAGGCTTGAAATATAAAGCATGAGTTTCCAACTGTAGTGTGCACTGTAGGATTATCACTGATTGAGAATTATATCCTGTGTTCCCTAACATTGTCCTGGTTTTACAAAGTGAAAACAAGGAACTCCTAAATCCCATTTAGAAATGGCCAAATTCACCCACTATGCACCTGGACTACACTAACTCTGTCCCTGAGCCAGATTCTGTCCCAGCCGAGTCTCTGAGTTTCTCAGTTGATGCCAAGAGTTATAGGTTGGACTATGATAGTTTAACCACAAACCATCTCAGTGTAGCTAAATACGTTAATGTCTAAGCTATTTTACTAGTGGTGGTTGCAACAGATTGTGAAGCAATGCATTGCAGCTATATAGCCTAGAGAGGTAAAGATGTATATGCAGCAATACTCACACAACTGGCACAGACTCAGAAATGAGGGCACCCCAGAGAAAGGCAGCAGATACATTTCCTTTTTTTCATTAAAATGTTCCATGTCTCATAAAAACAAAGGAAACCCATTAAAGGCAGGAACAAGCCATACAACCCTCTCTGGCCGTAACCTATCTTAAGTTCATACAGCTGAAATGAATTCCCTGGCTCTTGCTTGCTTCCCTCTGTCGCTCCTTGTCGTGATTGCAGCAAACTGATTTTCTCATTTTTCTTTTCTCGTAATTGTTTTCTCACCAGTCAATCTTCCTGGCATGTTTTTTGACATTCCATTCCGGGACTTCTATTTTTTTTTGTTCTTAATAAACATTCTTTTTACTTAAAATCTACCCTAAAACTTTCAGAATCTTAGCTACCACATTCCACACACACAAAGGTTAAAATAACCTAAACAGGTGTATGTGCTTAAGATTTCACAAGTTTCCAAATCATGCATGAAAAACTACAATCATGAAATTTAGTACCCAAAAGGTACAAGTTATTGTAAGTCCAGGCATGGTTTAGACATGTTTGAGAAAGGTGCCTGTTCACTTGTAATTTTCTTTAGATAGAGACTTATCCCTCTCTTTGCCACATAAAAGAGAACAATCCATCCATCTACCTTTAAATCCACAATATAATATATAAAATATCTTTTTTGTAATAACTGAACATTTCCAATAGTGTATTCCTTTTAACCCCGCTGAGATGAAATTCCATGTATCCATCACCCTTTATCATTTTCAGCTTTGTAATATTAAGCCACACAAAATACATTTCCTTATCAGTTGTAATATACAAATGTCAAAACCAGAATTGTACATACAGCCAAAGTCAGCTTATTAGAGATAGCTATTGTTGTAATAAAGATACATATTTATAGAGGCTAGACTTGGCAGGGTTATATATTGCACAAAAGCCAGAAGACGGGAATAACCTTCATTTGAATGGTGTACATTTTTTTCGCCTAAGAAAAGGTTACATTAAAACTGTGTATTTATGTTCATTTTTTATTTTGAAGCTTACAGGAAGTGAATGTCTATGTATAAGTGGTCCATAAGGACCAACTGCTCACTGGCTAATAAGCAGAACTCCTTTTGCATAAAAAAAGTACAGAAAAATGTTTTACAAAAAAATAAAATAAATCTGTACTATACACCCTTTTAGATGCAACAAATAAAAATTTACATTCGTGTTTCTTTAATTCATTTTTTTATACACATACAGTACTTGAGGTACAGACAGACAGAGTTAGAAATAAATTAATAGAAATATAATCATACAATATATTGGCCTCCATTCCAGTTCGGCAGCAAAAACTATCATTTGTAAAAACCTCCACTTCAGGTACAAAACATAAATATGAAAGTCTAGTTAAACAAAAGAAATATATTACAATTTTTTTTTTTATAAAAATGGGCTGTTTCACAGACTTTTCAAGAGGGTTTTCACAAAATATACAAGGTGAAGACAAAAGTAAAACGTGTCAGCTGATTCAATAATGGTTGCCTAACTGATTTTTTTTTTTTAATGCAGGCTTTTTAATACCAATTTATTATGTGCTTAAATAATAATCTCATATCATTTTTACTTATCCAAGCAATTCATTGCAATCCTTGATGAAGATTCCTTATATGTAAGCAGTGTATGTGTTTTAAGAAATCATGGCCATTAAAGGGACAGTCAAGTCCCAAAAAATATGTCATGTTTCAAATAGGGCATGTAATTTTAAACAACTTTACAATTTATTTTTATCACCAATTTTGCTTTGTTCTCTTGGTATTCTTAGTTGAAAGCTAAATCTAGATGGTGTATATGCTAATTTCTTAGACCTTGAAGGCCGCCTCTAATCTAAATGCATTTTGATAGTTTTTCACCACTAGAGGGCATTAGTTCACATGTTTCATATAGATAACATTGAGCTCATGCACGTGAATTTACCATGGAGACAGCTCTGATTGGTTAAAATGCAAGTCTGTCAAAAGAACTGAAATAAGGCGGCAGTCTGCTGAGGCTTAGATACAGGGTAATTACAGAGGTAAAACGTGTATAATTATAACAGTGTTGGTTATGCAAAACTGGGGAATAGGTAATTAAGGGATTAAACTTCAGACTCGCCAGAAACAGCAGTTATGAAGCAGCGGTCACAAAGACCGCTGCTCCATAACCTGTCCGCCTGCTCTGAGCAGGCAGACACACATCGCTGGAAATCAACCCGATTGAGTACGATCGGGTTGATTGACACCCCCCTGCTGGCGGCCCATTGGCCGCGAGTATGCAGGGGGCGGCGTTGCACGAGCAGCTCTTGTGAGCTGCTGGTGCAATGCTGAATACGACGAGCGTATTGCTCGCCGTATTCAGCGAGGTCTGGCGTACCTGATCCGCAGTGTTGGATCAGGTCCGCCAGACCTTGATAAATAGAGCCCTATAGGTTGATGTATATGCAAATACATAGGATAGACAGAGGTGGGGAAAAAGGTAATCACAACAGAATGTTCATAGCTGGAAAAACATATAGACAATATATGAATAAAGAAAAGATTTATAGCCTTGGATAGAACATGGGGCAATAATTTATTTCAGTAAGGGCCAACTTCCTAACACATGGGAGTCACAGAAAAATATTTTAGAAATCTTAAGGCCTGCATATAAATGTATGCCTATTAAATATAGAAATAAAATATTTCCTAAAATGTCCATGATTAAAAAGGGTACCCTCTATCTCTATCCTCCAGAAGGTTTTTTTTTTTCTTGGGTCGTCACCTTGTTTACCCACCCACCAGAAATCACCAATACACACATTTTACTTTCACTGTTTTGGGGCCACAAAACGAATGACGCACATTCTTAGTGCTGCTATTTCTTAGTGAACACAAAAAGTAGAGCAGTGGGATGCATATCGCCCATGGGGTGCCACTTTGCCATCTGTGGTATAATTAATACAAATGATGATTACTAGCTTAAAGGGGCATTGTGCTTTACATTGATTAGCATGTGTAATGTTTGCATTTTTGACCCTAGGTACTGTATGTGTTTAACCATAAAAAAAATAAAGATTGGGGGATTGTAATGTTTACATTAGCATATTCTGTTGCCCTAGAAACCTAATAGATAGATAATGAGATAGGTCAAAAGAATTTAAAAAAAACGAACAGTACAACATGATGGAGCTTGCTTTATGCACCAGTCAGACCTCCTGTTCCTATTTGAGAGGGACAGTCCCTTAATCTAAGATTTGTCCCTCTAGGACACCCATATCTCCATATTTGCAGAATTTCACTTGCCCATAGGTTGTCCAGATACACACATGCACTGAAGAACTGCCTGGCCACGGCCACCAACTGCACACTAACCAAACAAGACCAGTCCCCATCTCAACGTGGCCACACCCACAATATGGCGACTCTCCTTTTCTTCAACATCCTGAGTCCCTATACCTAGCCACAAATGTTGAGAGGTATGTAATTTTGCCAGTATTTAATAAAATAAGCAACATTTTTGTCAGGTTTGTTGCCACTGCCGTTAAAGTGAATGTCAATTTTCAGCAATGAGTGCCCGGTTTTTAAAAATACTTTTAAAAACAGAATTTATGTTTACCTGATAAATTTCTTTCTCCAACGGTGTGTCCGGTCCACGGCGTCATCCTTACTTGTGGGATATTCTCTTCCCCAACAGGAAATGGCAAAGAGCCCAGCAAAGCTGGTCACATGATCCCTCCTAGGCTCCGCCTACCCCAGTCATTCGACCGACGTTAAGGAGGAATAATAGCATAGGAGAAACCATATGGTACCGTGGTGACTGTAGTTAAAGAAAATAAATTATCAGACCTGATTAAAAAACCAGGGTGGGCCGTGGACCGGACACACCGTTGGAGAAAGAAATTTATCAGGTAAACATAAATTCTGTTTTCTCCAACATAGGTGTGTCCGGTCCACGGCGTCATCCTTACTTGTGGGAACCAATACCAAAGCTTTAGGACACGGATGAAGGGAGGGAGCAAATCAGGTCACCTAAATGGAAGGCACCACGGCTTGCAAAACCTTTCTCCCAAAAATAGCCTCAGAAGAAGCAAAAGTATCAAACTTGTAAAATTTGGTAAAAGTGTGCAGTGAAGACCAAGTCGCTGCCCTACATATCTGATCAACAGAAGCCTCGTTCTTGAAGGCCCATGTGGAAGCCACAGCCCTAGTGGAATGAGCTGTGATTCTTTCGGGAGGCTGCCGTCCGGCAGTCTCGTAAGCCAATCTGATGATGCTTTTAATCCAAAAAGAGAGAGAGGTAGAAGTTGCTTTTTGACCTCTCCTTTTACCTGAATAAACAACAAACAAGGAAGATGTTTGTCTAAAATCCTTTGTAGCATCTAAATAGAATTTTAGAGCGCGAACAACATCCAAATTGTGCAACAAGCGTTCCTTCTTTGAAACTGGTTTCGGACACAGAGAAGGTACGATAATCTCCTGGTTAATGTTTTTGTTAGAAACAACTTTTGGAAGAAAACCAGGTTTAGTACGTAAAACCACCTTATCTGCATGGAACACCAGATAAGGAGGAGAACACTGCAGAGCAGATAATTCTGAAACTCTTCTAGCAGAAGAAATTGCAACTAAAAACAAAACTTTCCAAGATAATAACTTAATATCAACGGAATGTAAGGGTTCAAACGGAACCCCCTGAAGAACTGAAAGAACTAAATTGAGACTCCAAGGAGGAGTCAAAGGTTTGTAAACAGGCTTGATTCTAACCAGAGCCTGAACAAAGGCTTGAACATCTGGCACAGCTGCCAGTTTTTTGTGAAGTAACACCGACAAGGCAGAAATCTGTCCCTTCAGGGAACTTGCCGATAATCCTTTTTCCAATCCTTCTTGAAGGAAGGATAGAATCCTAGGAATCTTAACCTTGTCCCAAGGGAATCCTTTAGATTCACACCAACAGATATATTTTTTCCAAATTTTGTGGTAAATCTTTCTAGTTACAGGCTTTCTGGCCTGAACAAGAGTATCGATAACAGAATCTGAGAAACCTCGCTTCGATAAAATCAAGCGTTCAATCTCCAAGCAGTCAGCTGGAGTGAAACCAGATTCGGATGTTCGAACGGACCCTGAACAAGAAGGTCTCGTCTCAAAGGTAGCTTCCAAGGTGGAGCCGATGACATATTCACCAGATCTGCATACCAAGTCCTGCGTGGCCACGCAGGAGCTATCAAGATCACCGACGCCCTCTCCTGATTGATCCTGGCTACCAGCCTGGGGATGAGAGGAAACGGCGGGAACACATAAGCTAGTTTGAAGGTCCAAGGTGCTACTAGTGCATCCACTAGAGCCGCCTTGGGATCCCTGGATCTGGACCCGTAGCAAGGAACTTTGAAGTTCTGACGAGAGGCCATCAGATCCATGTCTGGAATGCCCCATAGTTGAGTGACTTGGGCAAAGATTTCCGGATGGAGTTCCCACTCCCCCGGATGCAATGTCTGACGACTCAGAAAATCCGCTTCCCAATTTTCCACTCCCGGGATGTGGATAGCAGACAGGTGGCAGGAGTGAGACTCCGCCCATAGAATAATCTTGGTCACTTCTTCCATCGCTAGGGAACTCCTTGTTCCCCCCTGATGGTTGATGTACGCAACAGTCGTCATGTTGTCTGATTGAAACCGTATGAACTTGGTCCTCGCTAGCTGAGGCCAAGCCTTGAGAGCATTGAATATCGCTCTCAGTTCCAGAATATTTATCGGTAGAAGAGATTCTTCCCGAGACCAAAGACCCTGAGCTTTCAGGGATCCCCAGACCGCGCCCCAGCCCATCAGACTGGCGTCGGTCGTGACAATGACCCACTCTGGTCTGCGGAATGTCATCCCTCGTGACAGGTTGTCCAGGGACAGCCACCAACGGAGTGAGTCTCTGGTCCTCTGATTTACTTGTATCTTTGGAGACAAGTCTGTATAGTCCCCATTCCACTGACTGAGCATGCACAGTTGTAATGGTCTTAGATGAATGCGCGCAAAAGGAACTATGTCCATTGCCGCTACCATCAACCCGATCACTTCCATGCACTGAGCTACGGAAGGAAGAGGAACGGAATGAAGTATCCGACAAGAGTCCAGAA
Organism: Bombina bombina; assembly: GCF_027579735.1. Lineage (NCBI taxonomy): Eukaryota > Metazoa > Chordata > Amphibia > Anura > Bombinatoridae > Bombina > Bombina bombina. The sequence continues at coordinate 1,395,347,919 of NC_069499.1, forward strand.
GTTTTGTCTTTCTGGCCTCTGTTAGAAAAATCCTCATTTCTGAGGAGTCTATAATTGTTCCCAAGAAGGGAACCCTTGTTGACGGGGATAGAGAACTCTTTTCCACGTTCACTTTCCAGCCGTGAGATCTGAGAAAGGCCAGGACGATGTCCGTGTGAGCCTTTGCTCGAGGGAGGGACGACGCTTGAATCAGAATGTCGTCCAGGTAAGGTACTACTGCAATGCCCCTTGGTCTTAGTACCGCTAGAAGGGACCCTAGTACCTTTGTGAAAATCCTTGGAGCAGTGGCTAATCCGAAAGGAAGCGCCACAAACTGGTAATGTTTGTCCAGGAATGCAAACCTTAGGAACCGATGATGTTCCTTGTGGATAGGAATATGTAGATACGCGTCCTTTAAATCCACCGTGGTCATGAATTGACCTTCCTGGATGGAAGGAAGGATAGTTCGAATGGTTTCCATCTTGAACGATGGGACCTTGAGAAATTTGTTTAAGATCTTGAGATCTAAGATTGGTCTGAACGTTCCCTCTTTTTTGGGAACTATGAACAGATTGGAGTAGAACCCCATCCCTTGTTCTCTTAATGGAACAGGATGAATCACTCCCATTTTTAACAGGTCTTCTACACAATGTAAGAACGCCTGTCTTTTTATGTGGTCTGAAGACAACTGAGACCTGTGGAACCTCCCCCTTGGGGGAAGTCCCTTGAATTCCAGAAGATAACCCTGGGAGACTATTTCTAGCGCCCAAGGATCCAGAACATCTCTTGCCCAAGCCTGAGCGAAGAGAGAGAGTCTGCCCCCCACCAGATCCGGTCCCGGATCGGGGGCCAATATTTCATGCTGTCTTGGTAGCAGTGACAGGTTTCTTGGCCTGCTTTCCCTTGTTCCAGCCTTGCATTGGTCTCCAAGCTGGCTTGGCTTGAGAAGTATTACCCTCTTGCTTAGAGGACGTAGCACTTTGGGCTGGTCCGTTTTTACGAAAGGGACGAAAATTAGGTCTATTTTTTGCCTTGAAAGGCCTATCCTGAGGAAGGGCGTGGCCCTTACCCCCAGTGATATCAGAGATAATCTCTTTCAAGTCAGGGCCAAACAGCGTTTTCCCCTTGAAAGGAATGTTTAGTAACTTGTTCTTGGAAGACGCATCAGCCGACCAAGATTTCAACCAAAGCGCTCTGCGCGCCACAATAGCAAACCCAGAATTCTTAGCCGCTAACCTAGCCACTTGCAAAGTGGCGTCTAGAGTGAAAGAATTAGCCAATTTGAGAGCATTGATTCTGTCCATAATCTCCTCATAAGGAGGAGAATCACTATCGAGCACCTTTATCAGTTCATCAAACCAGAAATATGCAGCTGTAGTGACAGGGACAATGCATGAAATGGGTTGTAGAAGGTAACCCTGCTGAACAAACATCTTTTTAAGCAAACCTTCTAATTTTTTATCCATAGGATCTTTGAAAGCACAACTATCCTCTATGGGTATAGTGGTGCGTTTGTTTAAAGTAGAAACCGCTCCCTCGACCTTGGGGACTGACTGCCATAAGTCCTTTCTGGGGTCGACCATAGGAAACAATTTTTTAAATATGGGGGGAGGGACGAAAGGAATACCGGGCCTTTCCCATTCTTTATTAACAATGTCCGCCACCCGCTTGGGTATAGGAAAAGCTTCTGGGAGCCCCGGCACCTCTAGGAACTTGTCCATTTTACATAGTTTCTCTGGAATAACCAACTTTTCACAATCATCCAGAGTGGATAATACCTCCTTAAGCAAAATGCGGAGATGTTCCAACTTAAATTTAAATGTAATCACATCAGATTCAGCCTGATGAGAAATGTTCCCTGAATCAGTAATTTCTCCCTCAGACAAAACCTCCCTGGCCCCCTCAGATTGGATTAGGGGCCCTTCAGAGATATTAATATCAGCGTCGTCATGCTCTTCAGTAACTAAAACAGAGCAGCCACGCTTACGCTGACAAGGGTTCATTTTGGCTAAAATGTTTTTGACAGAATTATCCATTACAGCCGTTAATTGTTGCATAGTAAGGAGTATTGGCGCGCTAGATGTACTAGGGGCCTCCTGAGTGGGCAAGACTCGTGTAGACGAAGGAGGGAATGATGCAGTACCATGCTTACTCCCCTCACTTGAGGAATCATCTTGGGCATCATTGTCATTATCACATAAATCACATTTATTTAAATGAATAGGAATTCTGGCTTCCCCACATTCAGAACACAGTCTATCTGGTAGTTCAGACATGTTAAACAGGCATAAACTTGATAAGAAAGTACAAAAAACGTTTTAAAATAAAACCGTTACTGTCACTTTAAATTTTAAACTGAACACACTTTGTTACTGCAATTGCGAAAAAACATGAAGGAATTGTTCAAAAATCACCAAATTTTCACCACAGTGTCTTAAAGCCTTAAAAATATTGCACACCAAATTTGGAAGCTTTAACCCCTAAAATAACGGAACCGGAGCCGTTTTAAGCTTTAACCCCTTTACAGTCCCTGGTATCTGCTTTGCTGAGACCCAACCAAACCCAAAGGGGAATACGATACCAAATGACGCCTTCAGAAAGTCTTTTCTAAGTATCAGAGCTCCTCTCACATGCGACTGCATGCCATGCCTCTCAAAAACAAGTGCGCCACACCGGCGCGAAAATGAGACTCTGCTTATGCTTTGGGAAAGCCCCTAAGAAATAAGGTGTCTAATACAGTGCCTGCCGATATTATTATATCAAAATACCCAGATAAAATGATTCCTCAAGGCTAAATATGTGTTAATAATGAATCGATTTAGCCCAGAAAAGTCTACAGTCTAAATAAGCCCTTGTAAAGCCCTTATTTACGATCGTAATAAATATGGCTTACCGGATCCCATAGGGAAAATGACAGCTTCCAGCATTACATCGTCTTGTTAGAATGTGTCATACCTCAAGCAGCAAGAGACTGCACACTGTTCCCCCAACTGAAGTTAATTGCTCTCAACAGTCCTGTGTGGAACAGCCATGGATTTTAGTTACGGTTGCTAAAATCATTTTCCTCATACAAACAGAAATCTTCATCTCTTTTCTGTTTCTGAGTAAATAGTACATACCAGCACTATTTCAAAATAACAAACTCTTGATTGAATAATAAAAAACTACAGTTAAACACTAAAAAACTCTAAGCCATCTCCGTGGAGATGTTGCCTGTACAACGGCAAAGAGAATGACTGGGGTAGGCGGAGCCTAGGAGGGATCATGTGACCAGCTTTGCTGGGCTCTTTGCCATTTCCTGTTGGGGAAGAGAATATCCCACAAGTAAGGATGACGCCGTGGACCGGACACACCTATGTTGGAGAAAACAGGGGCACTTTCATTGATGAAAGTTTACATTGCACCGGATTTGTAGAAATACTTACCTTTTACTTCTGCTAAGCTGGATCGATGATCCCCCGCCTTCTTCTTCCTGCTGTAAACCACAGCAATGACGAAACTGTCTTCCTCCAATTACAGCCGGGCATCACGAGATTTACGCTCTGGGGTGCAAGCCATGATTGGAGGAAGCCAGTTTTGTCATTTCTGACGTCAGGACAGAGGAACTGAGGCTGGGATTGGCGATCCGGCTTGGCAGAAGTCAAAGGTAAGTATTTCTACAAATCCGGTGCTATGTAAATTTTCATCAATGAAAGTGTCCCTGTTTTTAAAAGTATTTTAAAAAAAACGGGCACTTATTGCTGAAAATTGACATTCACTTTAAATACTAAGAATATTATTTATTTTTTGGCCCATGAATGTGACAAGTTCAACAACAGGGCCCCACATCATTTGTATGTGGAAATAATAATTTGTGGTTTGTTAGGGAGAAACATATCTGCTTGCAATTATACAGTTCACTGAAGTGTAACATAATATTTCTGTTAGAATATCTTTCTATTAGTCTCTATGGCATTTACCAGCTAAGAATGCTGATCATAGCAATGTTTTGGGCTTTATTTTGGCAATGTAATTCTTAATGAATCTTTGAATAGGCTGCTTTGAATTTCTGCACAGGCAGAATCTGAGGTTTTAAGAGTGTCTCAAACCTTGCAATTCAGTTTGTTGTGCTGAAAAGTTTATAAAATAAATTGATTTTCTGTAAACAAGTTCACACAATGCTCATAGGATTTAATGCATATTTAAGAGGGAAAGTTTACTCCAGAATTGTTATAGTTATAAAAGATAGATAATCCCTTTATAACCCATTCCCCAGTTTTGCATAACTAACACAGTTATATTAATACACCCTTCTGTGATTACCTTGTATCTAAGCCTCTATAGACTGCCCACTTATTTCAGTTTTCACAGAGTGGCATTTTAGCCAATCAGCTGACTCATAAATAACCCCAAGATAGTGAGCAAGATATTATCTATATGGCACACATGAACTAGCACTGTCTAGCTGTGAACTGTCACAATTAGATAAGAGGCAGCCTTTAAGAGCTTATAAATTAGCGTATGAGCCAACCTAGGTTTGGATTTCAACATAGAATACCAAGAGAACAAAGCAAATTTGATGATAAAAGTATATTGAAAAGCTGTTTCAAATTGCATGCCCTATCTGAATCATGAAAATTAAATTTTGACTAGACTGTTCCTTTAACCCTTTGAGTGCTAATGACGGCTCTGAGCCATCACAGAGTTTCTCACTCTGGTGCTTATGATGGCTCAGAGCCGTCATGAGCACTCTCCCACCTTGATGGAGATCTGGGGACTCCTTACTGCTCCTACCCCGGCGATCGTGCCTGTAGAGTGACAGGCATCGCCGGCGCTTTACGTGATGTGTGGTGACGTCACGCGCAATAACGTGATGACGTCACCGCGCAACTTTATTTATACTTAACAATGTTAAGTATAGGAGGAGGGGGCATGCTGCTTAGAAACCTGTATCTCAGGCATCTAAGCAGCTACAGACCCCCAAGACCCATTGTTGGAAAGGTAATCGCATAACCTTTCCAACAGTGTAAGTCTTGGGGGTCTGTAAAAAAAAATAAAAAAGTTAAAAAAAAATGTTTTCAAAAATAATAATAATAATAAAAAAAAATATTAGCACCCGGTGGGAAATGGCTTAGCAGCCAAAGGGTTAAAGAATATTGGCCTATTATGAATATGAATTTTTAAAGAGTCGAAAAAACATGATGGACTTATAGGTTCATACAAATAGGCAAATTATCATTACCGCTTAGAAATGTCGAGGAGCAGCCCCCTGTAACCTCTCTGTACCAATCTGCCCTCCCTGTCAATTATTGTACCCCCTGTATAGCACTGTGTAATATGTTTCCCATTAAAGATAAAATAATAGCAAGTTAAGTTTTCTATAATAAATAGAAACATATACACAAAAACACAGAATATTTATATAAGCTAATTGCGTTATCAACAAAATGTCAGCTGGGCAACAAGCATATTTCCATGGTATATGGAGCTCCCTATATCTTGACCCCTCCCTTTATTATAGTTTAAAGCAATTAGCCCAGTGATCACTATTGCAGCTTAAGAGGTCTAGCAGGGATATCTGGGGAAAGGTGGTGAGACTAGGTCACATTAGGGATATTACTGTAAATCAAGCCAATTCCTGCAAATGGTCCATTAATAATGTCTGACAGTCAGAGAATGTTATTACTGCCATCACAATATGAGTATGATGGGGCTAATAATGCAGTCCCATCCCCCACCATGCTGCAATCCTGTTTGCAAGAGACAGTGTGGGGGTGGTTGCAAAAGTCTGTCCAGTAACGGCTTTTCTTATATTTCCCCTGAAACTCATTACTGTTCCTCACTATTGTGGTCTTCATAAAAAGAAAAGCCCAGAATCCCATGACGACTGACACGATAATCTGTGCTCGTGTTCCATAACACAGACAGAAGCTCATACATGTTCTCCCAGGGGACAGAATGCAGTCACAAAGTGTGAGTGTGGTCCTGCTAATGCCTCTGGGCAGAGGGGAATAGAAGTACAAATCCATTTACACTCCGGGACTTTAATTTGTGTTAAGGTGGCCCAGAAAGTAGAGAAGTTGCTACTGAACAAGATCCTGATCATTTATAGCAATTTACTGTCCAGTTTATAAATTATTTAGCTACGCAAAAGGCAGGACAATAGGTATTGGATATAGATCACACCATATAAAGTGTAACATAAGAGGTCATGCTGTAAGGCTAATACAATTTATGACTGTGACAAACCTATGGAATATCCAATATGTAATATCATCTAGCGGTGATTCCATCAATAGTGCCATACATGGTTTTTATTGGTCAAACTGTTGTTACTTTTATTATTGGTAGAAAACAAAAATCAGGATTTGGAAAAAAGGGCAAAATATAATTGTGTCCCTACTATAGTGCTTCACTGCCTATAAAATCTTTGCATATACACACAAACAACTTCCTTGATGCATAACCACACAGCAAGACTTCTAAAACAGAAAGGGATTGTGGGTAAATATCATGCAAAGAACAAACGTTTATCTAAGCCATAAAAGTAACTATAGGATGTCCACTTGAAGTAAAAATTGAGAAATATTGTGGCATACGTGTTGAACTTGTCCCAAATACCTTATAATAGTAAAATGATAGCAAGCCCTTCCCAAAGATGGGTGAAACTGAAGAGGCTTACTCTGCAGCTCTTAGCTGGTAACTTTTTCTGAGTAGCGCACCAGTGCATGAAATTGCTTATATGTCTAAAATGGTAAAATTGCGTAAAATGACAAAAATAATGAAAAATATAGCAATTTGTTAATTCCATTTAATAATCATCATATACTTTTAGCTATTGTAAGTGCTTCACAATGAATCTCAACAGGGTTGCTAAATCTGAGGCTGGTTATCTAGCCTCCAATCTATACAATATTTGTTTTGGAACCTTGGATATATTTAGTAGCCTTTTTACAGAGAGTGATTGCTACAATAACGTGCTTTGGATCAATTCGGTGTGACCCCTTTTTAGTCTCTACCTCTTTCTGTTTGCAACACAAGTACATAAAACTTTTCCATGAACCTGCCAACTTTTCTTATCTAGAGAGGGCCCAATCCTGTACTCTCTCTAAGAAACAAATACTTTTCTGGGTTTGTGTAAGTTTTGGTACTTGTGCAAATATAAGCAATGCCATATACAATTAAACTCCAAAAAATCTATCAAGTATGCAGGGTAGGAATTCAAAGGCTGGTAAGGACAAGCCCTCCTGGTGATATGTACCTCAAGTATAGGGGCATTTTTTTCTTTTGTTTTAATTAAAATATATAACAATACCCTCTTCTAGATGCAACCATCAAAAATGCACTTTAATGCCCATCTACTGCTCATCTTATATCAGTACTTGACAAATTCTAAGAGTCAGGAAGTCATAGCTCCATGAATTTTGTACCTGGCACCTAAAAATATTTATTTGGCTCCTAAATAAGTTATACTTTTGTCAAGCCATGGTTTTTATCAAATTAAATATTTGTTTTAATCTAAAAAAAAAAATTTTTTTGGAGGGGGTAATCAAAAGTGACCCTTAAAGGGACAGTCTAGTCCAAAAAAAACTTTCATGATTCAGATAGGGTATGTAATTTTAAACAATTTTCCAATTTACTTTTTTTTTTTTTTACTTAAGAATGCATTCTAACAGGTTTTTCACCACTAGAGGATGTTAGTTCATGTTTTTTATATAGATAACACTGTGCTCGTGCACGTGAAGTTACCTGGGAGCCATCACTGATTGGCTAAACTGCAAGTCTGTCAAAGAACTGAAATAAAGGGGCAGTCTGCAGATAATCACAGAGGTAAAAAAATATATAGATATAACTGTGTTGGTTATGCAAAACTAGGGAATGGGTAAAAAAAGGGATTATCTATCTTTTAAAACAATAACAATTCTGGTGTAGACTGTCCCTTTAATTTGAAACGGTATGACACCCCTGTATAACAGGCACATTGTCAACCTATGACTAAAGTCCGGGAGGCCATTCATCATAGTTCTTGCCCCTTAATTAAAAAGACAATTCCAGATGGTGATAATAAACATCTCTATAAATCTCTACTTCTTTCTTTGCAAACACAAACTTTTTTTTCTTCTAAACTATTGACCCTGCTTTGCAAAACAAAAAGCTTACTTATCTCTAATGGGTAGAGGTTAGGAGCCATTTATTAGTTCCATTTATAAATAAAGCCGTCCCTTCTGGCTGGACTGGATCATCACCAGGCTGCTGTAACTATTACATCAATCTCTCTACGTGAGCAGAATGCTACCATGGCCAAGATGTGCAGAATATTTTGTGCAATTGTCTGCGCTGTCACTGAATATTCCAGCTGTCCCTTGTTTGTGACCTTCAAAGGGATGATTTGATGTGTTTTTAATCTACTGAAAGCGCACTTCAAATTCAGTTACCAGTTTCCCTGCTCCTGTCAGAAAGTAAAATTATTTGCAGCCACCTATAAAAAATGATATTACTTAGTTCCATATTTGCGTAAGGTGTTTGAGGTTGGTAATTATACTCCTGTGGTTCATTTCATTTTAGTGACTAAAGTGACATGCTTAATCTGCTAGCTGACAAGGTGATACAACCAGTGTTGGAAGCCAGGGAGTTAAAGGAACATAATACTTCATTTTTTGTTTTATCTCAAAGAGAACACTTTAAAATGCATTACATTGTTGTTGTTTTTTTTTTTCCAAAAATAGATGTTCCTGTGCTGAATAAACTAACTTTTTTTGTTCCTAGCAGACAATGCTCTGTTGGTTTCACCTTCATTTTGAAATATTTATAACATGTTTAACGTCTGTTCTTTCCTCAGCATGAGGACTATGTCCCCTTAAAAATTGTGTTAAAATCATTTAACTGATATTTTATTAGCATTTTATAGTCTTAAATGTTTTGTTAATTAAAGAGCAGTACAGAAAAACCTGGTGGAATCCATGAAAATATAGTGCAATGTTGTACTGTTAGCGGGGAGACCTAAAGGGACAGGAAACGCCAACATTTTATTTCATGAGTTTGATAGAACATACAATTTTAAACAACTTTCCAATTACCTTCTTATATCAAATTTGCTTCATTTTCTTGTTTTTCCTTTGCTGAAGAAACAGCATTGCACTACTGGCACCCAGATGAACTCATCCAGTTAGCCAATCACGAGAGATGAATGTGTGCAAGAATCAATCAGTAGCTAGATCCCACTAGTGTAGGATATGTGCATATTACAAGGGATACCAAGAGAACAAAACACATTTTAAAATAGTGCATTGATAGTAATGTTGTGGGGAAACCAAGTATCTTCACAAACAATGAGAACATTGCATCAATCACTTAAAGAAAACATTCAAAATTAATTCTTAAACTACAGAAATCTGACTTTAAATGGACATGATACTTAAAGGAACAGTCTACACCAGAATTTTTATTGTTTTAAAAGATAGATAATCCCTTTCTTACCCATTCCGCAGTTTTGCATAACCAACACAGTTATAATAATAATATACTTTTAACCTCTGTGATTATCTTGTATCTAAGCCTCTGCAAACTGCCCCTTTATTTCAGTTCTTTTGACAGACTTGCAGTTTAGCCAATCAGTGCCTGCTCCCAGATAACTTCACGTGCACAAGCACAGTGTTATCTATATGAAATATGTGAACTAACACCCTCTAGTGGTGAAAAACTGTTAAAATGCATTCTGAAAAGAGGTGGCCTTCAAGGTCTAAGAAATTAGCATAGGAACCTCCTAGGTTAAGCTTTCAACTAAGAATACCAAGAGAACAAAGCAAAATTGGTGATAAAAGTAAATTGGAAAATTGTTTAAAATTACATGCCCTATCTGAATCATGAAAGTTTATTTTGGCCTAGACTGTCCCTATATTTCTGTTCCCCCTAAAACAAGAATATTTCAAAATGTATTAAAGTACTTTGTTTCACCTTAAATTTAAAAAAGGTTTTACTTTTACATTTTTAACAGACAAAAAATGTTTTGACAGCTGCTCTATTATAAACGATAGAACAAAATGAGCAATATGTCCATTTAATGTGGAAATATTACAATACTTTATATTAGGAAATAACTCTTCCCATATCAATCTCTAATCTTCTTTATTGTGGAAATAGGTTATATACAGAAATGTTTGATTTAAATATATTGATGGTGAGTACCTACCATTAAATTTAATGTCAGACGCACCAGCAGCATTTTTCTGCTGTTGGGCTGGTTAGATTTGATTCAACTAGTGCAGTTATTAGAGTGAGCTTGTGGAGTGTTTTCTGAGGATAGCAGTAACAGCAATTTATTAGCGAGTCACAGTAAATATTAATCCATATCAATTTGTGCATCTTCAGCCCTTTGATGGTGAGGGTTTTCACATCTAGTCCAGGAAGGGAATCAAGAGGTTTCAATATATTTATACGAGACAGACAGATGAATCCAAATAAAACTTATGAGTTAACAGTTTAAGGTAAACTTCTAGAGAGAGCTGCACAGAAATATATTCAACCCTATTTAGAAGCCAAATGGTTATTATGATATAACATTTAAAGGGGCATTGTACAAAAAGAGCTATCATCATCCATATGTTAACATTCTTTGAACATTTAAAGGGACATTCAAGACAAAATTGGAATACACATGGATGCAGTTCAGTTTTGAATAGAAGCATTTTTCTAATATAAATGTACTGGCAAAAAAATTCTAATAAAATAATAGCAGTTTCAAATGTGTATGTAAGTATGCACCATCATTTTCTCAGAGAGCATAAGGTGCTTGTACCATCTGGTAATAACTCAGTTTGTTAATTGTTTACATGGTACAAGCCCCACTGGCTTTCTGAGCAGCTACAGTATTTAAAATGCTGGTGCACTGAGAATATCTAGCTATGCTTCACATGCACGTGCAGAGCAAAATGTTAACACTAAAACAGTGATAACTTTTACTAGAAGCTTTTTTGCCAATACATGTATATTGCAAATATGTCATTTATTTATGTGCAATTGAATTTTGAACAGAATGTGCCTTTAAGGATTGTATTTGTCTGAAAATTTAATTTAAACTAATACAGTGTTTTTTTTATTTTGCATTTCCTACTACTGCTCATTGGCTGATAATCATGCTCATTTGCCAATAGGTACAAATGTTCATTAGCTGTGTTCTCCCCATGAAACACATGAACTAATGTCCTCTAGTGGTGAAAAACTGGCAAAATGCATTTATATTAGAGGCTGCCTTGAAGGTTTAAGAAATTAGCATATGGACCTCCTAGGTTTAGCTTTCAACTAAGAATACCATGTGAACAAAGCAAAATTGGTGATAAAAGTAAATTGGAAAGTTGTTTAAAATGGCATGCCCTATTTGAATCATGAAAGTTTTTTTTTTGGATTTGACTGTCCCTTTAAACTTAAATTATCTAAAAAAAAATTTTTTACATTTTTATTACACAAATTATTATTAAATACATTTATGTTAAATTATGCAAATAATGTGTGCTTTGGATAGCAGAAAATTATATAATATTAGAAATTCTTGAGTACAAATTCCCTTTTTATATTGAATGAATATATATATATATATATATATATATATATATATATATATATATATATATATATATATATATATATATATATATATATATATATATAACATAATTTATGTAAGAACTTACCTGATAAATTCATTTCTTTCATATTAGCAAGAGTCCATGAGCTAGTGACGTATGGGATATACATTCCTACCAGGAGGGGCAAAGTTTCCCAAACCTCAAAATGCCTATAAATACACCCCTCACCACACCCACAAATCAGTTTAACGCATAGCCAAGAAGTGGGGTGATAAGAAAAAAGTGCGAAAGCATAAAAAAAATAAGGAATTGGAATAATTGTGCTTTATACAAAAAAAATCATAACCACCACAAAAAGGGTGGGCCTCATGGACTCTTGCTAATATGAAAGAAATGAATTTATCAGGTAAGTTCTTACATAAATTATGTTTTCTTTCATGTAATTAGCAAGAGTCCATGAGCTAGTGACGTATGGGATAATGACTACCCAAGATGTGGATCTTCCACGCAAGAGTCACTAGAGAGGGAGGGATAAAATAAAGACAGCCAATTCCGCTGAAAAAAATCCACACCCAAAATAAAGTTTAAATCTTATAATGAAAAAAACTGAAATTATAAGCAGAAGAATCAAACTGAAACAGCTGCCTGAAGTACTTTTCTACCAAAAACTGCTTCAGAAGAAGAAAACACATAAAAATGGTAGAATTTAGTAAAAGTATGCAAAGAAGACCAAGTTGCTGCTTTGCAAATCTGATCAACCGAAGCTTCATTCCTAAACGCCCAGGAAGTAGCAACTGACCTAGTAGAATGAGCTGTAATCCTTTGAGGCAGAGTTTTACCCGACTCGACATAAGCATGATGAATTAAAGATTTCAACCAAGATGCCAAAGAAATGGCAGAGGCCTTCTGACCTTTCCTAGAACCGGAAAAGATAACAAATAGACTAGAAGTCTTTCAGAAATTCTTAGTGGCTTCAACATAATATTTCAAAGCTCTAACTACATCCAAAGAATGCAATGATCTCTCCTTAGAATTCTTAGGATTAGGACATAATGAAGGAACCACAATTTCTCTACTAATATTGTTAGAATTCACAAACTTAGGTAAAAATTTAAAACAAGTTCGCAACACCGCCTTATCCTGATGAAAAATCAGAAAAGGAGACTCACAAGAAAGAGCAGATAATTCAGATACTCTTCTAGCAGAAGAGATGGCCAAAAGAAACAAAACTTTCCAAGAAAGTAATTTAATGTCCAATGAATGCATAGGTTCAAACGGAGGAGGTTGAAGAGCCCCCAGAACCAAATTCAAACTCCAAGGAGGAGAAATTGACTTAATGACAGGTTTTATACGAACCAAAGCTTGTACAAAACAATGAATATCAGGAAGATTAGCAATCTTTCTGTGAAAAAGAACAGAAAGAGCAGAGATTTGTCCTTTCAAGGAACTTGCAGACAAACCTTTATCCAAACCATCCTGAAGAAACTGTAAAATTCTCAGAATTCTAAAAGAATGCCAGGAAAAATTATGAGAAAGACACCAAGAAATGTAAGTCTTCCAGACTCAATAATATATCTTCCTAGATACAGATTTACGAGCCTGTAACATAGTATTAATCACAGAGTCAGAGAAACCTCTTTGACTAAGAATCAAGCGTTCAATCTCCATACCTTTAAATTTAAGGATTTGAGATCCTGATGGAAAAAAGGACCTTGCGACAGAAGGTCTGGTCTTAACGGAAGAGTCCACGGTTGGCAAGAGGCCATCCGGACAAGATCCGCATACCAAAACCTGTGAGGCCATGCTGGAGCCACCAGCAGAACAAACGAGCATTCCTTCAGAATCTTGGAAGAAGAACTAGAGGCGGAAAGATATAGGCAGGATGATACTTCCAAGGAAGTGACAATGCATCCACTGCTTCTGCTTGAGGATCCCTGGATCTGGACAGATACCTGGGAAGTTTCTTGTTTAGATGAGACGCCATCAGATCTATTTCTGGAAGTCCCCACATTTGAACAATCTGAAGAAATACCTCTGGGTGAAGAGACCATTCGCCCGGATGTAACGTTTGGCGACTGAGATAATCCGCTTCCCAATTGTCTATACCTGGGATATGAACCGCATAAATTAGACAGGAGCTGGATTCCGCCCATACCAGTATTCGAGATACTTCTTTCATAGCCAAAGGACTGTGAGTCCCTCCTTGATGATTGATATATGCCACAGTTGTGACATTGTCTGTCTGAAAACAAATGAACGATTCTCTCTTTAGAAGAGGCCATGACTGAAGAGCTCTGAAAATTGCACGGAGTTCCAAAATATTGATTGGCAATCTCACCTCCTGAGATTCCCAAACCCCTTGTGCTGTCAGAGACCCCCAAACAGCTCCCCAACCTGTCAGAGTTGCATCTGTTGAAATTACAGTCCAAATCGGAAGAACAAAAGAAGCCCCCTAAACTAAACGATGGTGATCTGTCCACTACGTCAGAGAGTGTCGTACAATCGGTTTTAAAGATATTAATTGAGATATCTTTGTGTAATCCCTGCACCACTGGTTCAGCATACAGAGCTGAAGAGGTCGCATGTGAAAACAAGCAAAGGGGATCTCGTCCGATGCAGCAGTCATAAGACCTAGAATTTCCATGCATAAGGCTATCGAAGGGAATGATTGTGATTGAAGGTTTCGACAAGCCGAGATCAATTTTAGACGTCTCTTGTCTGTCAGAGACAGAGTCATGGACACTGAATCTATCTGGAAACCTAAAAAGGTTACCCTTGTCTGAGGAATCAATGAACTTTTCGGTAAATTGATCCTCCAACCATGATCTTGAAGAAACAACACAAGTCGATTCGTATGAGATTCTGCTAAATGTGAAGACTGAGCAAGTACCAAGATATCGTCCAAATAAGGAAATACCACAATACCCTGTTCTCTGATTACAGACAGAAGGGCACCGAGAACCTTTGTAAAAATTCTTGGAGCTGTTGCTAGGCCAAACGGCAGAGCCACAAACTGGTAATGCTTGTCTAGGAAAGAGAATCTCAGAAACTGATAGTGATCTGGATGAATCGGAATATGCAGATATGCATCCTGTAAATCTATTGTGGACATATAATGCCCTTGCTGAACAAAAGGCAGGATAGTCCTTATAGTTACCATTTTGAATGTTGGTATCCTTACATAACGATTCAATATTTTTAGATCCAGAACTGGTCTGAAGGAATTCTCCTTCTTTGGTACAATGAAGAGATTTGAATAAAACCCCAGCCCTTGTTCCAGAACTGGAACTGGCATAATTACTCCAGCCAACTCTAGATCTGAAACACATTTCAGAAATGCTAGAGCCTTTGCTGGATTTACTGGGACACGGGAAAGAAAAAATCTCTTTGCAGGAGGCCTTATCTTGAAGCCAATTTTGTACCCTTCTGAAACAATGTTCTGAATCCAAAGATTGTGAATTGAATTGATCCAAATTTCTTTGAAAAATCGTAATCTGCCCCCTACCAGCTGAGCTGGAATGAGGGCCGCACCTTCATGTGGACTTGGGAGCTGGCTTTGCTTTTCTAGAAGGCTTGGATTTATTCCAGACTGGAGATGGTTTCCAAACTGATACCGCTCCTGTGGGTGAAGGATCAGGCTTTTGTTCCTTATTGTGACGAAAGGAACGAAAACGATTATTAGACCTAAATTTACCTCTAGATTTTTTATCCTGTGGTAAAAAAGTTCCTTTCCCTCCAGTAACAGTTGAGATAATAGAATTCAACTGAGAACCAAATAATTTATTACCCTGGAAAGAAAGGGAAAGCAAAATAGACTTAGAAGACATATCAGCATTCCAAGTTTTAAGCCATAAAACTCTTCTAGCTAAAATAGATAGAGACATATACCTGACATCAACTCTAATGATATCAAAGATGGCATCACAAATAAAGTTATTAGCATGTTGAAGAAGATTAACAATGCTATGAGAATTATGATCTGTTACTTGTTGCGCTAAAGCTTCTAACCAAAAAGTTGAAGCGGCAGCAACATCCGCTAAAGATATAGCAGGTCTAAGAAGATTACCTGAACATAAGTAAGCTTTTCTTAGAAAGGATTCAATCTTCCTATCTAAAGGATCCTTAAAGGAAGTATTATCTGCCGTAGGAATAGTAGTACGTTTAGCAAGAGTAGAGACAGCCCCATCAACCTTAGGGATTTTGTCCCAAAACTCTAATCTGTCAGATGGCACAGGATATAATTGCTTAAAACCTTTAGAAGGAGTAAATGAATTACCCAAATTATTCCATTCCCTGGAGATTACTTCAGAAATAGCATCAGGGACAGGAAAAACTTCTGGAATAACTACAGGAGATTTAAAAACCTTATTTAAACGTTTAGATTTAGTATCAAGAGGACCAGAATCCTCTATTTCTAATGCAATTAAGACTTCTTTAAGCAAAGAACGAATAAATTCCATTTTGAATAAATATGAAGATTTATCAGCATCAACCTCTGAGACAGAATCCTCTGAACCAGAGGAACCATTATCAGAATGATGATGTTCATTTAAAAATTCATCTGAAAAATTAGAAGTTTTAAAAGACCTTTTACGTTTACTAGAAGGAGGAATAACAGACATAGCCTTCTTAATGGATTTAGAAACAAAATCTCTTATGTTAACAGGAACACTCTGAGTATTAGATGTTGACAGAACAGCAACAGGTAATGCAACATTACTAAAGGAAATATTATCTGCATTAACAAGTTTGTCATGACATTCATTACAAACAACAGCTGGAGGAACAGATACCACAAGTTTACAGCAGATACACTTAACTTTGGTAGATCCAGCACCAGGCAGTGTTTTTCCAGAAGTATCTTCTGACTCAGTGTCAATCTGGGACATCTTGCAATATGTAATAGAAAAAACAACATATAAAGCAAAATTGATCAAATTCCTTAAATGACAGTTTCAGGAATGGGAAAAAATGCCAGTGAACAAGCTTCTAGCAACCAGAATCAATAAATAATGAGACTTAAATAATGTGGAGACAATAGTGACACCAATATTTTTTAGCGCCAAAAAAGACGCCCACATTATTTGGCGCCTAAATGCTTTTGGCGCCAAAAATGACGCCACATCCGGAACGCCGACACCTTTGGCGCAAAAAAACGTAAAAAATGACGCAACTTCCGGCGACACGTATGACGCCGGAAACAGAAAAAAAATTTTGCGCCAAAAAAGTCAGCGCCAAGAAAGACGCAATAAAATGAAGCATTTTCAGCCCCCGCGAGCCTAACAGCCCATAGGGAAAAAAGTCAAATTTTAAGGTAAGAAAAAAATTGATTTATTCATATGCATGATCCCAAATATGAAACTGACTGTCTGAAATAAGGAACGTTGAACAACCTGAGTCAAGGCAAATAAATGTTTGAATACATATATTTAGAACTTTATATAAAAGTGCCCAACCATAGCTTAGAGTGTCACAGAAAATAAGACTTACTTACCCCAGGACACTCATCTACATGTAGTAGAAAGCCAAACCAGTACTGAAACGAGAATCAGTAGAGGTAATGGTATATATAAGAGTATATCGTCTATCTGAAAAGGGAGGTAAGAGATGAATCTCTACGACCGATAACAGAGAACCTATGAAATAGACCCCGTAGAAGGAGATCATTGAATTCAAATAGGCAATACTCTCCTCACATCCCTCTGACATTCACTGCACGCTGAGAGGAAAACCGGGCTCCAACCTGCTGCGGAGCGCATATCAACGTAGAATCTAGCACAAACTTACTTCACCACCTCCATAGGAGGCAAAGTTTGTAAAACTGATTTGTGGGTGTGGTGAGGGGTGTATTTATAGGCATTTTGAGGTTTGGGAAACTTTGCCCCTCCTGGTAGGAATGTATATCCCATACGTCACTAGCTCATGGACTCTTGCAAATTACATGAAAGAAAAAAAAAAATATATATATATATATATATATATATATATATATATATATATATATATTTTATATATATCCATGTTGTGTTTGCATTTTCACCATTTTGGTCCAATTCTGTGACACACTGCACAGCAATAAACATGTATTGTTTGGAAACAGGGACATAAAGAGAATCACATATCAAACTGAAAGTAGTATCACAAGTTTTCAAAGAAAGAGGTCCCAGCAGGAATAGTGAACCCCAGGGCAGTGAGCAATGACAGTACCTGGACTCCTGGGCTTCATCTACAGATCCAGGAAACAATAATAAAAAAAAAACAACAACAAAAAAACGATTTCCCTTGGCAGATCAGAAGCGCACACCCCTCCCTAGCATTCCCTGCACACTTCTGCTACATATTCTCTTGTCACCGATCTCCTCTAGGAGTTACCCCGCAGAGCCTTTCTTTCAGTGGCTCCCCAGGGGACTGTGCAGACTGTGCAGGCAGCACAGACAAGACATAAAAAGTCTTGAGGAACTGTAAAATAAGTAACAAAAATAAACAAGCTGAAAACAAACTAGCAGGGACAGAGGTGAATTGATATTAAAGCTCTACAACAGAGTTGGGTAAAGTTAGTATTGTATATTGTAACAATAATTTTAAAGATAGTGCAAGTGTAGTGAATGCAGAATTTATAGAAGATACACTGTGCTATGGGTTGTCATTTGTGCTAAGTTTCAAACCAATCCATTTTGAAAGACAAGGCGATTTTGAATTTTTATAGCATCCATGTGTATAAATTCTTGGTTTGGAATTTACATGGCCAGTTTTTTTCCCACCAACAAGGTAGAAAATAAGCAATCGTTTCGGATTTGAGATTTATATATATATATTGGAAGTGGGGGGAAAAAAAAGGGTTTAAGCTTTAATTTCAGAAAAAATAAAAAAATAAGCCATTGTGTTTCTGAACAAAATAATTTTCTATGTACAACAAATAATGTGCACTGCATAGTCTTGAACATTTTTATGTGACAGGAACATAATTTGCAAAATATTTTCTTCTGATGTGATGGAGCAGGGTGATCTTTTATCCTTTGACCATGGGGTCTAATCTGGGAGGGGTGTGTACAACAAGGTTGTCACCTATAGTTCAGGCAAAACCAGAACACTTTTGCTGTGTACAACACAACAGAGTAGAGTACACACTATGTATAATAGCACATAAAGACAAAACTTGCACATAGATATTCACAATCTCACACTCTATCTTTTATTACACTAACTAAACCCTAACCGCATGTGCGGTAGCTAAGCTATGGCAGTGTGTCTATGCGCATACTAAATTTGCCTGCTGCGCAGCTCCCAGCCTCCCCATCCCCATAGTCTGTTGATCGCACACTTCAGCCTGTGCGAGCTGTGGGAGGTGTTACCGAGAGAGACATGATCAGACAGACAGCAGTGACACAGTAGAGCATCATCACTCACAGTCACGTGATGACGCTTGACAAGCTCCTCCCAGCTCAACGGCGCAAAATCTCATTGCGGAGATAGTCATTGAGCTGAGAGGAGCTCAAATAGAAGTTCTAACACTTGATCTCATCTTGTGAACTTTGAAGCAACAGGCAGTTAGTTACAGGCTCAGCCAGTTGACCCAACCGTAATGTCTGTTATGACAATCGAGTAGGATGTGGGTATGTAATCACCACTTATATTATATTATCGCTCTGCTGCTTCTATATAGTTAGCTAAGGGTTTTTTTCTTATTAATTTTATAATGGTGCACTGTTTCAGCCCCTCAATATATTTTCACTATATTTTATGCTATATTTTATGCTATATGTATTTTGGTCACGTTATACAGAATATTTTGCTTGTATATGAGATATAGTAATACTTGTTTACACTATCATAGCTAGCCTCTTATATATATATATATATATATATATACACACACACACATATATATATATATATACATATATATATATATATATATATATATATATATATATATATATATATATATATATAAAAGATATAAATAAAAGATATATATATATATATATATATATATATATGTGTGTATTTTTGGGGCGGAGCCATCTATCTGAGGGGTGGGGCTTTATTTCATGGGGTGTGGTCTAGTGCACCACCAACTTTAAAGTTCACCAGCTGCCACTGACAGAAAGACACTAACAAACACAGATACACACACATACTAAGACACTTACACACACACACAAACACATTCCCACATAAAGAAACATACATGCAGTAGAGAAATAATTGTAGGTATGTGCAGTATGTTGCACATGCACAATGTTACCATTTTGACTGTTTCCCACCAAACCTGCCTACTCAGCTTCAAACCCGGACACACAAATGGAAACCCAAACCAGACCCTAGTGTACAGTCTGAGATGAACAGAACAAAGTTTTTAACTAATAGAACATTAAGGTCTGATATAGATGGCATACACGAATCTGATCATGGGGGGCAACATGCAAGCTTGATCTTGGTGGTACATGCTGCTCTTACTTTGGGGTCAAAATGCTTGATCTATAATTAAGACACAAAGGTGTCGACCACAATCCTTTAGAAAACTTTTGTAATGATTATCAACAGAACCCCCCCCATTAAAGTCTATAGAGAATTTTGTAGATAAATCATTAGGTAAATGTTTTTAAAGAAATGTAATCCACCTCAAAGTTTCCCTTTTTTATAATTTGCCTGTTCAATAAATGTGGACTACTTTATGCCACTTTGATTATGGCATGAGCCATGCCCATAAGGAGATCATATCAAGTTCCCATCTACATCATTCATATCAAGTTCCCATCTACATTATTGTTGAGCAAATTATCATTGCTGACCTGCAATGCCGATGTGACACAGTAGTGGCAGTAAACCATAGCCCATAAATCTAACCTACAGCCCTAACCATGGTACCACATGATATTGTCAAATTCGCTAGTGCTCCCTATCATTTTGGTTTCACACCTTTAATATTAGATCATAGAGTAGGCACTATGTGTATATTTCTATCTCACAATAATAGACTAACCATAAACAGCAACCGTTCATTACCCTTCTATCCTTCATCTACCATAGAGTATAAAAGACACAGATGTTATTTATAAATGATGGCTACTGTTTATAGAATTTCACGTAAACAAATTGAAGGGACAGTACACTAAAAATGATTCAGTCCATAAAAATGTGGTTATAAACAGTAAAAAGAAACTTTTCAGTGAACTATGTAATATACCACTTCTACTGCCCACACAGAGGTTAAAGTGCATACTCCTGACCTAAAAAAACTCACCCTGCAACATGCTACATAGTATTTCCCAGGGTGGCCATTAATATACTCAAGATACATTTTAAATGGTATGTAACAGGACAGGACAGAAAAACAATGTTAGCTAATATAAAAATTACAGTATTAAAACATTTCGTTTGTATGCAGATCTTTAATAATGCAGTGCTTATTTACTGGTACATCAATTAATATAAAAATAACCAACACAGCTTTACGTTACTATGCCACAAAGTAACAATGTTTTCCCCTTTAATTCCCTTCGTTATAAAATCTACACAAATTGCAATATATAGATGTAGCAATCCCACTTTAATGGGACACTAAACCCAATTTTTTTCTTTCATGATTCAGATAGAGCATGCGATTTTAAGCAACTTTCTAATTTACTCCTATTATCAATTTTTCTTCGTTCTCTTGCTATCTTTATTTTAAAATAAAGGCATCTGAGCTAAGGAGCCAGCCAATTTTTGGTTCAGACCTGTGAACAGCACTTGTTTATTGGTGCTGTCCAATCAGCAAGGACAACCCAGGTTGTGAACCAAAAATGGGCCGGCTTCAAAACTTACATTCTTGCTTTTCAAATAAAGATAGCAAAAGAATGGAGAAAAATTGATAATAGGAGTAAATTAGAAAGTTGCATGCTCTAGCTGAATCATGAAAGAAAACATTTGGGTTCAGTGTCCCTTTAAATTCCAAAACACACTACTCCCATCACTAGCTATCCTGAATATACTGTATATATATATTGCTATCCTCAGCACTGACTAATATCTGCGCTGCCCTGTTTGCCTGTCAAGGTACTAATTGCACATTTTAGAAAGGATAATGGGGAGACAAGATAATGGGGGCTAATAGAACTTGTCTGCTTTCAAAAGCTATATTTCTATTTTTAATTTCGCTTGCAGTACCGCCATGTTTTTTTCCCCTCTTTATAAAGTGAAGAAAGGTCAGATATGATTGAATCATTTAGAGACCATTTGCTCTGCATACTATATTAGGATTAATTAATTACCAGTCCCAGGTAAGACTCACTTTTCCCCATAAATTCCATTAAGGGTGTCTTCTCAAATCCTATCCGATCCACGTCTTTCTTAAAATAAACCTAATTTATTACCTTGTCCCCCTAAAGAAAAACACCTGTCCATCATAATTTGACTTTTTTTAAAAAAAAGATTTGGCAAGCTAATCTATATGGACCAGACCAATTTGTTTCCTGACAATAAGTACCTATACATTAGACTTGATTATCCCCATCAAATCATTCACTCGTGAAATCTGCAAGATAACAACGCCTATTTACTAAAGACTACCTGTACGACCTCTATACATTTAGCATCTAATTTGGTCTATAGTTTTGAATTCCTATACACCACTGGTATTATTTAACCTATGTGCAATAGTGCAGCACTTTATTGTATATACCCTTCACTTCTCCAGACTGAATTATCACCATTTTTTGTAGTCAGTCAGTATGCTTTGTAAACAGGAAGAATGTTCAACTACTTTGATGTTAGCAATACTGCTTTTCAAACGGCTAATGTATACTCTTAATCACGAAGGAGACTAAAAATTGGGGGAGAGTTTACTGTAACTGTGCAGTAACATCACAAACACATCAGTCCAACAAATTGCAAGGAGGATATTACCCAAAACATTATCTATCCAGCAAAAAAAACAACACTATCCTACTGCTCTATTGGTGTACAGTGACACGCCCACAAGCAACAGAACAACACAACATTTATATTTATTTTAAGCATCTGCTTAAAAAAACATCTGTAATACATTTTAAATTCCCTCTTTTAGATGCAAAAATTAAAAAAATATACTTGTGTGCCCTTTTAACTGTATTCCCTTCTGCTGAGATCCTAACCCCTGGGAAAATCTTCCCATCCAGATTGTTATGCCAATTTCATGTAATTAGATGCATTGTTATATTCACCCTGACTCAGTAAACAGCCTCTCAAGTGGGGGTACGCCTTCCCCTCTGATATTAATCAGAGATCTCTGAACAATAGGGTAATAGCACAGATTGTTTTTGTACCTTGATTGCAATGTATTTTACTTCCTCTCAGACCGTTTACGCCATCTCATAATACTGATTTAGTCCTTTTCAACACTTTACTGTATTCTAGTAACTGAGGGATTGAGGAAGAAAATGAATGAGGAAAACCTATAACGTAGTTGATTCTCATCTCCAAATTCCTGTATCACAACAGAGATTTTTGAAATACTAGAATTTACAATTATTTGGGTAATATGTTAATTCCCATAACACCAGTCAAATAAACTTTAACTTTCTAAGCCTAAAAAATAAAATACTCAGGACAGTACAGAACAAAACAAGTAGGTGTGGCTATACATTTCTAAATGCCATTATAGTTCTATATACTGTAAAATTATCACTATTGGCTAAATAGGCACCTCGTCTCTATGATTAATATATC
Source organism: Bombina bombina (assembly GCF_027579735.1). Lineage (NCBI taxonomy): Eukaryota > Metazoa > Chordata > Amphibia > Anura > Bombinatoridae > Bombina > Bombina bombina. Next base: position 1,395,371,150 of record NC_069499.1, read on the forward strand.
AGGCACATTCTGTATGATTCACATTTTGGCACAGGGAAAGACAGCTTCCAAACATTTTCTCGTCTGTGTACATACAGAGGACCCCAAATAACCCTTAAAATGAATCCAGCGCTTTGCAAGACGGCATATCCTGCATAACACATTGCCTCCACGCCTGCAATATGTTATTACCGCTTTTATTCAATAATTGTAATTGATCATCCGTCAAAATATTATTTAACAAAAATCTTACTATGATTTCTGCTTTTGATAAAAATTATTTCGTTTTCATTTGTAGCTGGGAGACATTTTGTTATTCCTTTGCAAATTTTTTTTTTCAGGAATGGGAAGAGAGGTAAATATCCTTAAAAGGCCATTAAACCCAAAAAATTTCCTTCATGATTCAGATAGAGAATACAATTTTAAAGGGACAGTAAACCTTAAAAATAATGTTATATAATTCTGCACATAGTGCAGAATTATATAACATTATAGTAGCCAAACATTAAAAAACATAATTGTATCCTATTAATTTAAAAAACCAACGCTGTTTCACAGACCCGCTCTCTGCTCAGCGGATCTGTTATATTTAGTCAGCGCATCGGGCCAGATGTATAGTCACAGCCCGGCCCGACCGCACCATAAGACTAAGTGCAGCTCGCTCCTGTCACAGGGTACAATTATGTTTTTTTAATGTTTGGCTACTATAATGTTATATAATTCTGCACTATGTGCAGAATTATATAACATTATTTTTAAGGTTTACTGTCCCTTTAAGCAACATTCCAATTTACTAATATTACCTAATTTGCTGCAATCTTTAGATATCTTTTGTTAAAGAAATATCAGTGCACATTGGTGAGCCAATCACATGAGAAGCTACGGGGCCTATCTAGATATGCTTTTCAGGAAAGAATTTCAAGAGAATGAAGCAAATTAGATAATAGAAGTAAATTAGAAAGTTGTTTAAAATGGTATTCTCTATCTGAATCATGAAAGAAAAATGTGGGTTTAATGTCCCTTTAAGATACAGCTCAAGAAGTGATTATAAACTGTGGGTTAGCAAACATGCTATCTCTGAGCTAAATTGAAATCAGCATTCATTTAAAACAGATTTTTGTATTTATTGTGTTCATACACAGCAAGATTAAAAAAGATAAGCCACTTGAATTGCATGCATAATTCACACCAATATGCATCAAGCTACACATATAAGGCGCAATTCTCGAAGGCTCTCTGGTCTGGCGAGATTCTATAAGAAGCCTCATTAGTACTACAAGGTATAATATTCTTGCAAAACTGCTGCCATATAGTTCTGCAGACACGTGCACGCTCCTGAGTTTACCTCTCTTCTTTGAAACAAGGCATACCAAAAGAATAAAGAAAATTTGGATAACAGAAGTATGTTGACAATTTGTTTAAAACTGCATGATTTATCTGAATCATGAAAGAAAAAAATTGCGTTTCATGTTCTTTTTTTTTGTTTCAAGGAGGGACACTTAGATTACATTATAGAGCTCAATAAAAATATACTGATGATTTCTCTCCATGCTGGTGAGTTTTGAGAATTGGGCCCCTATTTATATTTATTCCAAAAAAAATAATATATAATTTTTTTTTTTTAACAAATCAACATAACCTCTAATCTCTTATTCATGGATGCATATTAGATACCAATGCTGCCCATGAAAACCATATACAAAGCTTTTAACTCTTCATTGAAAAATGCACAAAATGTAATTTTAGGTTATTTTTTTTACAGAATGTGAACTTACACACTTTCATGCTACATTTATATTTTATTGTTGTTGCAGGGTGCCCTGATAAAGAACCAGTGGCATAAAACACATGTAGATACTTTAGGTGCCACTGTATTGGCCCTATTTGCCCAATCGCTCACAATTCAGCAAGCAGAGGACTTTGTGATTAAGTGCCTGACACACTTCCCTGTGGTTTTGGGATATCTATTTCAGACACTACTGATGCCTGAGTTATATTAAATTTGTATTATGTGACATTTGCATGCTATTAATTAGGGGGTGCCCGCCGTAGCAGATCTACTTAACAGAGGGCCCCAATTCAATTTTTTTTGGGCCCCCAAAAAGTAACTCAGTAGTAAGCAATAGTAATAATATAAATGTAGCTCTGTATAACGATTTTGAGTAGACAGATATATGGGCCTGCAAGCTGTACTAATAAAAGACTTGCCTGTGTATAGACTGGCTGTTATGGGCCCCCAACTCTTGGGCCCTGGTGCCACTGCACCAATGGTAGTTCCACCCCTGGATGTCCATGAGTCATGCATATTTGCTTCAATGCTTGATTCTGATATAATTGACAGTGAAAACATGATACAGTATTGCCTCACTGATGGTGTTCCAGAAAGGGCCACTATATTAAAAAATGACATCCTCTAATTTGTTAGAAAATTTAGTTTTAAGACTATCGACCCTACACTACTGTGTGTTTAACCCCCACAAAAGGGCTAAACACACGGTAGAAAAACCACTTAGGTCTCACAGAGCACTGCTGGTCCCAAGAGGAAAATGCCACTGATCTAATCAGTAGCGCTAGTCTTACAACTAAGATGTGGCAGCTGATGGAAGTCCCATGTGGTATTTCTACTGTGTGTTTAACCCCTTTATGGGTTTTAAGCACACTGTAGTCTAGGTTTGATAGTCTTAAAATTACATCTCTGCCACTAATGGATTAGAGCATATAATTGTTGTTGTTTTTTTAACTTTAATGGCATTTAATATGTATTGTACAATGATATATATGACCTTAACAGTTATATGTTGCAAAACAACAACAACAACAACAACAACAACTAAAAGGGCACAATACCATACTAGAATGATAAACGAACAAGTTGATCAGGTCTGGAAAGAAGAGATCTGTATGATGTGGTTAAGAGACTAAAACGCAGTAGTTGGACTTGGAAGATATAGTAGAGAAAGTGGTTTTCAGAGAGACAAATGAGGAAAGACCAAGCAGCTTAGATCTGTAGGCACTGGGGCATATGTAGAGAGCAGGAACATCTCATGTGTCTATGATGTGAGGGAAGGACAAGTGAGATATTTGGTGGCAGGGGAAGCAGCTATAATAGGGAAGAATAAAAACGCCTCTGCGTTCAGTAGTCACACAAAGGGAGTTGATCCATGAGGAAGAAAGTGATCAACAACATGAATAACTGGGCCTAATCTGGGGGTCAATCTGATCTTGAATAAACAAATCTGATTTTATTATTGCACTATTATTACTATTTGTGCAGAATTATCTGTCCAATCTCCCCAATGGTCCTGGGCCAGCAATGTGCTACTGGGTCAGAGATGATCACAAGCAAATCAGGGATGGCATATGTGAATAGCCAGCAATAATTGGCCAGCTATAGCTCAGAATCCTCAGTGCACTGATGCTCAGGAGCTGACTTTTACTATGTATGTAAGCTCTGTGCAGAATAGAGCATTTTATTATTGTTATATTAGGTTCCCTTAAGATATGATTTAGAACACTAGCTAGTCTGATATGTTATCACAATTATATTCAGAAGAGAATCATTTTTCTACATAGAATACTTTCTTTCATCCCCGTCTGCCTCCATGGTATAAAGACCATCCATGTTTATGTCTGAGTCAGACTCCCCTAGTGCCGTCTCTGAGTAAAAAAAAAAAAAAAAATAGGATTGATCGTTTTGCTCAGAAATAATTTCTAATTTGTCTGTGACAGCAGTCAATACATGTCAAAGAAGATAGCAGCTGCAAAGGATGCAGAACGACAAAAAAGCAAACAGAAAAAGTGCAAACTGTACAGGAGGAGACTTCCAGCAGGAAAATGATGATATGAAGCACTCACTGCGAGCCCAGCGATCAGTCAATTCCAATTTATTAACATGGAAATTGATGGTAGGCGACATCTAATTGGCTCACCTTGTCTGCTCATTCACTTCTTGCTAGAAAATGATCGCTCCTCTGTTTCAAATGCACAGGAGCAAAGAATGTAATGGCTACAGAGTGTTATTTTTACCTGGGTTAAAACCCCAGGTTGTTTGATTTGTAGTTTTCGTATAATAAAGATTTACAAAAAATCATTTTCTTTGCATTTGGTCCTCGTCTCCCCTGATCTCCAGACCTCCTTTATCCTGTTGTCTCTCTAGAGGAAACTCTCCTCATCTACTAATTTTTTCTTCTAGCTTTTCCTTGCTCCCTTCTTGTTACCCCAACTGTCTCTATTCTCCTCTCCCCTCTTCCTTTCCTTGCTCTGCATTTCTCTGACTTCTATTCCCCTGTATCTCCTTTGTCCCGGGTCCTCAGTTTCTCCCTTCCCCTTCTGTTCTCTGTCATTGGTTGTCATCAATGTTGATGCCTCTTGTCTCACAGTCACAAATATGCCATCCCCCATCTTGCTCTCACTGTACAATTTGTCTTTAGTAGTTTGGAAAAAAGCCTAGACTTTTTGTAAGAGCGTATACTCACGCTTCCTTAGTCTCTCCTGGCCACATCTGTCAAATACACAGACATGAAACAGTAAACTCTGTGAATGTTTCCCAGTCACGCATGTGCCATTATTGTCAGTGACACTCGTCTACACTTTTCAAAAACAAAGTTTATATATATATATATATATATATATATATATATATATATATATATATATATATATATATATATATATATATATATATATATATATATATATATATATATACATACATACATACATACAATATATATCCAAAATAGCAAAAGGATTTGCACTCTCACCTACAATTAGCGCGACAGGGTGACAGGAGCAGAGGAGAATCCGCATTCACTGAGCTTGCATCAAGCGCATATTTTATTATTATGTGACGTTTAGGGGATCAAACACTCCCCTTCTTCAAACAACCAAAACAAACAAACAAACCAACAAAATTATAAAGGACAAAAGACCCCACACACCCCCAGGAAATGACACCATCATTGATGATATAATGATATCAAAGCATAACAATTCAAAATACATGTAAATATTAACAATCTAATTAAAACTTAATTGTGATATAATTAGCCAACTGACTAATATGTGTATCAATAGTGAATAAAGGGTCCTTTCACACAGTGTAAAAAATTCTAAAAAATGGAAAGCTGTAGTAGAACACACACACACACACATATATATATATATATATATATATATACACATACACACACACACACACACTTACATACTCTCTTTCTCGACCTCCCAACTGACCCAATTTGAGAGGGACAGTCCCTAATTATGAGTTCTGTCCCGCTGTCCCTCCCTATTTGCAGAATTTCCCTAGACCCTCCCAGAGACCACTGAGACATGCCCACAAACCACCCAGACACGCCCACCAACTGCCCATGCACACCCGTAATCTCACCAGCTATCTACCCCTGACCCAGCCTCCTTCTGCCCCTTCCCCACCTACAAAATAACAACAAGCCCCTCTCAACCTCCCTAGTCCAAAATACCTAGCCACAAACTTTGGAAGGTACGTCACACACACACTGTATTTGACTTCAATAAGCCTTTATGTTTAGGATGAACTCAAAACACAATTACACAATATTGAAAACAAACACAATATTACTAAATTGTAACTAAAAAGTTGAATCTGTTTTTCATCGCTAAAAGAAAGCGGAATATGCAGCATAAGTAAATGAAGCATAAAGCTTCATACGATGGAACCATTAACATAGATGTGATAAAAAGGAATGCTGCAGGATATAAATTTAATTGATTGAATGGATGCACTTGTAATTACCATGCATTACAGTTGTACTTATGTGTAGTACTATGGATATTGTGCCTTTTACAGATAAACAAATACATTACCCTTAATGGTACATTATAAAGCCAGTGACCTACATACACTAATGTGAAGCCTCTCTAGAGAGAGATAAAAAATTCTCATTGCTATGCTATTTTAGATAGAAAATTCACTTAAATATTAGCGCTCTCCTCACTACTTCACAAATAAGCTTCCCTGAATAATGTAAGAGTTTGAGAAACTGATCTAAATGGAGAACCCTCTATATTTTTAATGAATCTAGACCCACTTCCCAAAACAGCCATGCTTCAGTTAGGGGATGGTGTTTAACGTGTTTAGGCAAGACTTAGTGTGCACAGAAGGCACCCAGGTCACCTTCAGTATATCTGGCATATGTGCATAGCATCACATAATGAAATAGATATTCTAATGCAATACTTCAGAAAAGCAGCACTTTTTTCCTTTAAAGGTCCCAATCTTTCAGTGAAACCGATGAATAAATAAAAAACATGTTGTTGCTCCCGAGTGGGTCAACGTGTAAGAAACAAAGTTATAAGGTCTACAATATAATTAAAGGGCATGAAACCCCATTTTTTTCTTTCATGATTCAATTGACTTTCTAATGTACTTTTATTAGCAAATTAGCTTTATTTTCTTAGTATCACTTGTTGAAAGATCTACAATGCACTACTGGGAACCATTGACAAGAAGCATGTGCAGAAACCAATAAGCAGCTAACTCCCAGCAGTGTATGCTTCAACAAAAGGGTACCAAGAGAATGAAGCAAATTAGATAATTTAAGTAACTGTAACGTTGTTTAAAATCACATGTTCTATCTGAATAACTTTACTGTCTCCTTAATATATTGAAATAGGATCAAATTCAAAGCCCCTCCAATAATGTGCTTGATGTATATTACCAGGCTATTTGGAAGGACTAGAATCTAGGCCTGTGTGTTTAAAATCAAAAACACACAGCTGCCCTTGAACAGAGTAAACTGATGATTGGAGGATATATAAATATTCCTCTTATTTGTCTCACTTGCTGTGTCTTACTATTGAGCTGCAATGTGTTGTGGGTTTTGATATTATCATTTTTTTTCAAAGTTGGATGTTCTTTAATAGTATTTGCTTTCTAATTTGTAAAATGTGGCTGACGACAGCATTTTCAGACACCCAAGCACTAGTAGGAAACTTTGCCTGGCACAATTTGGGTAAAAGCTCATCTCAGAATTAAAAAAAAAGATGCAATTCAGTGGCCTTGGAAGAATATCCCAGTGTGCTGCACGGTGAGGATCTAGGGCTTAACTTGCAGCTGCGGCCTTTGTTAATAAATGACTGTTCCCTGATAGGTTGCTCCGGTGACACTACGCTATCCTCTTGCTGTGAGCTGTATTCATAGTATAGGTAAACAGTTCTCAAATTGTTTCAACATTTACCAATAGTAAATTTTGATTTACCTTTTGCTGGTTCCTAAGGGCAAGAGGTTTTTTTTTTTTTTTTTTTTTTTTTTTTTTTAATACCACAATGAGTTTTAGGGGCCCGATTTATCATGTGTCTGGCGGATATGATCCGATATGATCCGCAGTAGCGAATCATGTCCGCCAGACATTGATAAATGCCGACAGCATATGCTGTCTGCATTTATATTTGCACAAGCATTCCTTGTGAAATACCTGTGCAATGCAGCCCCCTGCAGATTCGCAGCCATTCCTATGCGATCGGACGGATTGCTGTCTGCCGCCTCAGAGGTAATGGACACATTAAGGAGCAGTGGTCTCAAGACCGCTGCTTCTTAACTCCTGTTTCTGCTGACTATAGCAGCAACCGCCCCCTAAGACTCAGATTTCGATAAAAGCTTGCAGTTACAGACATCAGCAGTAAGCCACTGACTCCCTCCACTCATATTCTTTACAGAAAAGCTCGACTTGTCACTCCTGCAAGTAAGCGTCCAGCATATTAGCCATGACACCTTCACAACAATAAATATTTAGCATGAGGTAAGCCTTGGCAGGAAGCATTACTGCAAATAACTAATGACACTGTCAGAAAGACAATGTAATCAGTGACTTGGCCCATCCTGTAGGGACTCCAATTTTTATTTAATTGAAAAGAGATAGTGGATGGGTCTCTGTAGCTCTAACCATTGCTATGGAAAAGAAAGTCTTCTATGACTGCTGAGGACTGTCTAGTGAGACAGGGAGTCACCTTATCATAGCAATAGTGCCTGGTCTATATCACCAAACCTATCACAGAAAACTAAAAGACCTCATTAAATGCAGCTTAGGGAAAAGAGAAGAAAGTAGATGAATTAAACAGAATTCTAAAAGAGAAGTGCTGGAAACATATGGGTCAGATTTACCTAAATATGCGTTATAGGGAAAGTAAACACCTTGTAATTTTAAGACATTTCTGCTGTGTTGCTATAGAACAACATATCAGCCAAGTCTTAACGTTTTTAAAACAAATTAAAGTCCTTTTTACTGCAATTATGTTTCAATAGCCAAACACTAACCACCATTTGCCTTATTTGGAGGAGCCAATCTGGGCTTTAGTT